>NC_091579.1:30733590-30738590 GCF_042767895.1 Penaeus vannamei
CTCAGCGCGACGAGAGACCTGCAGGGACTGGTCGGGGATTTACCGCGCGTGTCTGGTCAAGGGCCGACGCAGAGGACGACGGAGGGACGAGGCGCGAACCATCTCTACGTCGTGGCTGTGACGTCAGGAACGCTGTGACGCACTTGGGTTTAATCTCTTCGTTTTCTACTTTTCCTCTCCTCCTTACCTGTCTTTCCCCTACCTTGTTCTTGTTTAAATCTCATGGGTATTAAGAGAGGAATGATCCAACCAGGTGCGTTTAGCGAACGCGGAAGCCTCGCCTATCCCAGGGTGTCCCCGCTGACGTTCAGCTCACCACCACCAACTCACTCGGGGAATACCCTTTGCTCTCGGCCAATCGGCGCTCGAGACGCTCTCAACCTCCACCAATCAACTGTGGAGGCAACATACTTCCATCTGCTGCGTCCCTCGCCCTTACTCAAGACGGCGTTTTCTCAATAAAAGGCTCACATGAAATACGTTTCTCCGAAAAAAGTTTGAGGCAAGAGGAGCTGCTGGGTGTGTGTAAGGCATCTGGACACGGCAACGGCATTCCGGACGTTACACTAATTCTTTGATGGTTTTCCTTATGTTTCTCTCATTTTCTGTCTCCTCTTTTGTAGCTTGAAACGTCTGTCTATTGATATATTACATGACAAGCGTTTAACCGGATATCTGCGTGATGGGACGTCATCAGAGGACAGGAAAAATGAAAAGAAAAATACCAAAAATCTAGGCCTATACTAGTCTCCCGCAGTCTGAAAGATGAATAACATGAACTATCATTAGAACTACACAATACAAACGACAAAAATATCACGAGAAAAAGAAAGGAGGTAAAGAAATCCTTCCTAATTGAAAGGGCTTGCTCTGATGGCCCTGTCCCATCTCCACCCAAGGTACAATCACTCACATGCCAAGACGTAGGCCTACAAAAGCTTACTAGTCAACCTAATGACAAAAGTATAGGCCTATCGCACGTCATTTCTCTCCCCCCTCCCCCCGCCGCACTCACCCCCTTTCCCTCCTCACTTGCCTCCCCCCGCACTCACCCCCTTTCCCTCCTCACTTGCCTCCCCCTGCACTCACCCCCTTTCCCTCCTCACTTGCCTCCCCCCGCACCTCACCCCGCCTTTCCCTCCCCTCACTTGCCTCCCCCTGCACCTTCACCCCCTTTCCCTCCTCACTTGCACTCCCCGCACTCCACCCCCTTTCCCTCCTCACTTGCCTCCCCGCCGCACTCACCCCCTTTCCCTCCTCCACTTGCCTCCCCGCCGCACTCACCCCCTTTCCTCTCCCTCACTTGCCTCCCCCCGCACTCACCCCCTTTCCCTCCTCACTTGCCTCCCCCCGCACTCACCCCCTTTCCCTCCTCACTTGCCCCTTTCTCCAGACTCATCTCTTTGAGGTTAGGAGGCGAGCAGCATCTGTGGCATCATCTCCGCTGCCCGAGATGAAGTGCCGCCAGGGCTCGACGGGAGGCTGACAGGCACTCTTTGTTGTTGATATTCTTTCTGTTACCTTTTCCTTGTCCTACTTTCTGGGTTGTAAATCTTTAACCTCAATGACATTCCTTTTAAATGGTGTTACGGTTCTCGTCGGTGCTACTAATATTATCATAATTATTGATAGTTAAATTTATCATTATCAGTTATGGTGATTGCTGTTTTTCAAATCATATATCTATTTATTATTTTCGTTGTTATTACTATCAATGCCATCGCCATTATCTCATTCCTCGTATAGTTATAATTATCATTGCAATCATTATTACCATTATTATTAATTATCATTACTGCTATTATTATCATCATCGTCATTAAAGTCATTACCGTCATTATCATCATTACTGCTACCATTATCATAATTACTCTATCATTGTTATTTTTTCTGTGAAGTATTGCCAGTGTCAACACTTTCCATGTTTATTCTCCTGTGATGGGGATGGTTTTATATGTATATATTGTAGATTGTCTAAAATAAACATGGAATATGTATATATATATATATATATATATATATATATATATATATATATATATATATATATATGTTCATAGAAATGTCAAACTTAATCATCATCTTAAAAAAGACAACTAATAAAACAAGATGCCCCTAAGTCGAATCATATCAAGAATCAATCTATCTTCCACGAGACATGTTGACCCCGCACCCGCGTTGTCAACACTAACGAAGCAGCGAGCAGGGACCCAACTACTCGCGGAGGGACAACGCGCCTAAGCACATTTACGGAGCGCAGTCGCCAAGTCGTCGTTTTTTTCACTTGATTTTTATTCTATCTTTATTTTCTTTTAAAAGCCAGATTGGCAGTTGACATTTGACTCGGATACCTGTAGCGAGCGTCGGCTGTGACGTTTCAACCTTGGCGGCGGGATTCGGCATTGGCTACTTCCCGATGCTCTGTCAGGTCAGGGGATGCGAGCTCAAAACAAATTTGCTTACTAGGAGTATCCCTGCTTTGATTACCTCGGTCTGTGGGGGAATATGTGCATGAACGTCTTTCTAGGCAATGGAAAAACCCCGTATTTCATGGTTGAAATGTTTTCAGTCTTCCTTCTTGGTTTAAAGTTGCTTTTCCCCAATTTCCGTTAAAACTTCTTGATTCAAGACAGAAGGGATTTTTTTTATATATGTATATATGTATATGTATATCTTTCTTTTCCTTCTTTTTTGGGGACACTGATGCTTTTCTACTAATAGTCTAATGGCGTTTACGGTAATATTTTCTCATGATTTAACCTATTTAAAAAACAATCAAACATGTGCAGTTACATTAGATGCAATCTAAACCTGAAAAAAACATATAATGATTTGAATAATGATATCTAATCAACGGCCATGACAAACCATGCTATCACTTCCATATTAAGATAACCCAGGTCTCTCTGATTACACGTTGACAACCTCACCCCACCCTCTTTTTGCTTACTTCCCTCTTGCATTTTTCAATCCCTCTTACCCCCGTTTTTCTCTCATTTTTTTTCTCTCCTTCTCCTCTTTATTCTCATTTCCTCTTTAACTTCGCATTCTGAACTTCACGTGTTTTTTTTTTTAAGTTTAGAAAATGGAATGGTAAAATGGTAATCCAAAAGGGAGTGTTTACATTTTATTTGGATAACGGAGCGCTCTCTCACTTCTGACCTTTCTTGTGCCCGCGCTCTCTACACCCCTAAAGCCCCCCCCTCCCCCCTCCTCCCCTTCCCCCTCCCCTCCCCTCCCCCTCCTCCCCTCCTCCCCCCCCTTCCCTCCCCCCTTCTTCCTTCCCCCTCCCCTCTCCTCCCCTTCCCCCTCCCCTCTTCCTCCCCTTCCCCTCTCCCCTCTCCTCCCTTCCCCCTCCCCTCTCCTCCCCTTCCCCCCCTCCCATCTCCTCCTCCCTTCCCCCTCCCTCTCTCCTCCCCTTCCCTCTCCTCCCCTTCCTCCTCCCCTTCTCTTCCCTCCCCTCTCCTCCCCTTCCCCTCCTCCCTCTCCTCCCCTTCCCCACTCCCCTTCCCTCTCCCCCTCCCCCCTCCCTCCCCTACCAACTCCAGCGGCCTTGTAACTCGTCAGAAGCTGCAATATTATGTGATTTTTTTCTTTTTTTTTTTTTTGGTACGAGGAAATATAGATGGAAAATGAGACGAGAGAGAGTGAAAGTGAGAAAGAGTGAGAGTGAGAAAGAGTGAGAGAGAGAGAGAATGAGAGAGAGAGAGAGAGAGAGAGAGAGAGAGAGAGAGAGAGAGAGAGAGAGAGAGAGAGAGAGAGAGAGAGAGAAAGAAAGAACAGAAACAGTTAGAAATAGAGATAGAGAGAGAGAGAGAAAGAAAGAGAGAAAGAGACAGAGACAGACAGACAGACACAGACAGACACAGAGACAGACAGAACCAAACAGATACACCCAAACAGACAGACAAAAAAAAAAACGAATCAAAAGACAAAATATGAAATACAGTAAAAAGAAAAAAAAGAAAAACAGAAAGGCGAAGACACGAGATAACAAGAAAATTGGAGGAGCCCGGGAGCGAAACAAAACAAAACCGCCAGATTGCAATAGAGGATGATCAAAGGTACGAAGTTGCGTCGCGTGGAGTTAAACCATAACGAAAAAAACATTCACAAGGTCGCTTAGTACGCATACTACACCCCCCCCTCCTCCCTCCCTCCCTTCCCCCTTCCCCCCTTTCCTCCTCCCCCCTCCCTCCCTTCCCCCCTTTCCCCCTCCCCCCCGTCTTTTTCTTCTCCCCACCCCCACGCAAGCCCCACTTCTCCCCCCTATCCCCCCACGCCACTTCTCCCACGCCCACTTCTCCCACGCCCACACTTTCCCCCTATATCCCCCCCACGCCAACTTCTCCCCCTCCCCCACACGCCTACACTTCTCCCCACCTAATCCCCCCCACGCCCACACTTTCCCCCCTATCCCCTCACGCCCACTTCTCCTCCCTATCCCCCACGCCCACACTTCTCCCCCCTATCCCCTCACGCCCACACTTCCCTCTATCCCACCCCCACGCCTACACTTCACCCCCCTATCCCCCCTACGCCCATTTCTCCCTCCCCCCCACGCCCACACTTCTCCCCCCCTATCCCCCCCCGCCCAACATCTCCCGACCCCCCACACCACCTCCCCCCTATCGCCCACACTCCCCCCTATCCCCCCACGCCCACACATCCCCCCCTATCCCCCACGCCCACATTTCCCCCCTATCCCCCCACGCCCACACTTCCCCCCCCTATCCCCCCACACCCCTCCCACACGCCCACACTTCCCCCCCTATCCCCCCCCACCCCTCCCACACGCCCACGCCCCCAAAGAGTTTGAACTTCGTGCCGCGTCCATTGTGGTGGTCACGTGACCTTGCCGAGAAGCATTATTCACAGTGGAGTTACTCGAGTGTGGCTGGAATTACGTATGCAAATGAATGCCGAGTTGTACGTGTGTGTGTGTGTGCGTGCGTGTGTGTGTGTGTGTGTGTGTGTGTGTGTGTGTGTGTGTGTGTGTG
>NC_091579.1:30743590-30745555 GCF_042767895.1 Penaeus vannamei
AGAGAGAGAGAGAGAGAGAGAGAGAGAGAGAGAGAGAGAGAGAGAGAGAGAGAGAGAGAGAGAGAGAGACAGGGACATACAAACAGAGGAAGAGGGAGACGTAGAGAGACTGTTAGCATGCGCAGATAGATGTGCAGTTACTTTAGTGAGTAGATGGACAGACATACACACAATAGATAGATACACAGACAGACAAATACAAACATACATATCCAGCTAGCTACATAGACAACGAAAGAGTTAGATTGACAAACACGAAGTAATATACAGCTGAGATAAACAAACGGACAGAAAGATAGACAAGATGATCAAAATAAACGATATAATGGGAAAATGGCCAACCTAGAATCACTTCCCCAGCCCGACGCGACCCGAAATGAGAAAAAAAAATGAAATCCCCAACTCATAATCAAAACACACTCCTTACCTTAATAAAAAGTGTATTTCCTTCATGAGCCAAGAATTTTAAAAATTATATAAATCCCCAACTTATAAGGTAAAACAAGCTCCTTACCTTAATAATAAAAAGTGTATTTCCCTCATGAGCCAGGAATTTTTTAAAATATATAAATCCCCAACTTATAAGGTAAAACAAGCTCCTTACCTTAATAATAAAAAAGTGTGTTTCCCTCATGAGCCAGGAATTTTAAAAATTATATAAATCCCCAACTTATAAGGGAAAACACACTCCTTACCTTAATAATAAAAAGTGTATTTCCCTCATGAGCCAGGAATTTTAAACATTATATAAATCCCCAACTTCTGACGTAAAACAAGCTCCTTACCTTAATAATAAAAAGTGTGTTTTCCCCACGAGTTAAATCCCAAACTCATAAGGAAAACATGCTCATCTTAATAACAAAAAGGGAGAAAAACAACAAAAGGAGGAAATACAGGGCCATAAAAAGGACAAAAGAGGCACAATTAACCAACATCCGCGTGTCCATCGTACGGGGACCGCAGCAGAAGGCCATCTTGGAGACTTGTAATGTCTCGGTGCAACGTGGTAGGGACTTCCCCGTTCGGACTGCCAGACACCCCTTATGTATGTCTCTCTGCGTGTCTGTCTCTTTATACGTCTCTCTGTGTGTCTGTCTCTTTGTCTGTCGTTCTGTGTCTGTTTCTCTGTCTCTGTCTCTTTGTGTCTGTCTCTTTATATGTTTCTGTCTCTCTGTCTCTTTATATGTCTCTGTCTCTCTGTCTCTTTATATGTCTCTGTCTCTTTATGTCTCTGTGTTTTTGTCTCTCTATGTGTCTCTGTGTCTCTGTCTCCCTGTGTCTCTGTCTCTTTGTCTCTCTGTCTCTGTCTCTTTATGTCTCTGTGTTTTTGTCTCTCTCTATGTCTCTCTGTGTCTCTGTCTCTTTATATGTCTCTCTGTGTTTCTGTCTCTTTGTCTGTCTGTCTCTCTGTGTCTATGTGTCTTTGTTTGTCTCTCGGTGTCTCTGTCTCTTTATATGTCTCTGTCTCTGTCTCTCTATACGTCTCTCTGTGTCTGTCTCTTTGTCTGTCTGTCTTTCTGTTTCCTTTTCCCTCTACTTCACCTCCCTCTACTTCTCCTTCTGCTTCCCCCTCTTATTCTAATGCCACTTCTATTTCTACCTCTACCCCTCCGTCTCTCTCTCTCTTTTCCTCTCCCTCCCTTCTTCATTCATCACCACCCCTTGCCATTTCTCGCCACATCATTTCGACCACCCCCAAAAATAATAATAATAAAAAACAAAACAAAAAAAAAATAAAGAAAGGGGAGAGGCAGGGACGATCGTAATTGAAGGAAACGGAAGGGAAATAAGAGATCGACTCCCGACGTGTGTGTGTGTCTTTCGCTCTAATGACTCCCTTTCCTCGTCCCTAGCGCGCCTGATGGGATTGCCCTTCGCACAAAGGGTGATTAGCGAATCCCCAATTACGGTTCGCGCGCCACCTCGAGGTTCCAGTCAACCCGCCGAAAGAAACCCGTTAAAAGA
>NC_091579.1:30758555-30761055 GCF_042767895.1 Penaeus vannamei
ATAGTTTAATTAATAGTTTCCCAATTCATAATTATCCAATCGAAGAACAAATTAATTAATAGTTTCCCAATTCATAAACATCCAATCAAAAAAACATTTAATTAATAGTTTCCCAATTCATAAACATCCAATTAAAAAATAGTTTAATTAATAGTTTCCTAATTCATAAACATCCAATCAAAAAATAGCTTAATTAATAGTTTCCCAATTCATAAACATCCAATCAAAAAATAGCTTAATTAATAGTTTCCCAATTCATAAACATCCAATCAAAAAATAGTTTAATTAATAGTTTCCCAATTCATAAACATCCAATTAAAAATAGTTTAATTAATAGTTTCCCAATTCATAAACATCCAATTAAAAATAGTTTAATTAATAGTTTCCCAATTCATAAACATCCAATTAAAAATAGTTTAATGAATAGTTTCCCAATTCATAAACATCCAATCGAAGAATATCTTAATTAATAGTTTCCCAATTCATAAACACCCAATCAAAAAATAGCTTAATTAATAGTTTCCCATTTTATAAACATCCAATCAAAAAATAGCTTAATTAATAGCTTCCCATTTTATAAACATCCAATTGAAAAATAGCTTAATTAATAGTTTCCCAATTCATAAACATCTAATTGAAAAATAGTTTAATTAATAGTTTCCCAATTCATAAACATCCAATCAAAAAACAGTTTAATTAATAGTTTCCCAATTCATAAACATCCAATCGAAGAACAATTTAATTAATAGTTTCCCAATTCATAAACATCAAATAAAAAAAATAGTTTAATTAATAGTTTCCCAATTCATAAACATCCAATCAAAAATAGTTTAATTAATAGTTTCCCAATTCATAAACATCCAATCAAAAAATAGCTTAATTAATAGTTTCCCAATTCATAAACATCCAATTAAAAAATAGTTTAATTAATAGTTTCCCAATTCATAAACATCCAATCAAAAAATAGTTTAATTAATACTTTCCCAATTCATAATTATCCAATCGAAGAACAATTTAATTAATAGTTTCCCAATTCATAAACATCTAATCAAAAAATAGTTTAATTAATAGTTTCCCAATTCATAAACATCCAATTAAAAAATAGTTTAATTAATAGTTTCCCAATTCATAAACATCTAATCAAAAAATAGTTTAATTAATAGTTTCCCAATTCATAAACATCCAATTAAAAAATAGTTTAATTAATAGTTTCCCAATTCATAAACATCCAATTAAAAAATAGTTTAATTAATAGTTTCCCAATTCATAAACATCTAATTGAAAAATAGCTTAATTAATAGTTTCCCAATTCATAAACATCTAATTGAAAAGTAGCTTAATTAATAGTTTCCCAATTCATAAACATCTAATTGAAAAATAGCTTAATTAATAGTTTCCCAATTCATAAACATCTAATTGAAAAGTAGCTTAATTAATAGTTTCCCAATTCATAAACATCTAATTGAAAAATAGTTTAATTAATAGTTTCCCAATTCATAAACATCCAATTGAAAAATAGTTTAATTAATAGTTTCCCAATTCATAATCATCCAATCAAAAAATAGTTTAATTAATAGTTTCCCAATTCATAAACATCCAATCAAAAAATAGCTTAATTAATAGTTTCCCAATTCATAAACATCCAATTAAAAATAGTTTAATTAATAGTTTCCCAATTCATAAACATCCAATCGAAAAATAGTTTAATTAATAATTAATAAAATTAATTTAATTAATAGAGAGAGAGAGAGAGAGAGAGAGAGAGAGAGAGAGAGAGAGAGAGAGAGAGAGAGAGAGAGAGGGAAGCAGGAGGAGGGAGGGAGAGGGAGAGGGAGAGAGAGGGAGGGAGGGGGAGAGGAAGAGAGAGGGAGAGAGAGAGAGAGAGAGAGAGAGAGAGAGAGAGAGAGAGAGAGAGAGAGAGAGAGAGAGAGAGAGAGAGAGAGAGAGAGAGAGAGAGAGAGAGAGAGAGGGAGAGATATTTGAATATATAATTGGTGATGGTAAAGATATAATAATTAAATAATTAAATAATGATTAAAGCCGCGTACCCAATGCCCAGCGTATGTACTTCTTGAACTTTCTAAGAACTAACTACGTGTTGCCAAGTCATCCATCTTTTCTTCTGAACATTCCAAGTAAAAAAGAAAAAAAAATGTACATCTGACATTTTCCTTTAAATGAAGTGTTATATTTTTTCTTTCTTTCTTTCTTACTTTCTTTTTTTTTCTTTCTTATCTCCAAGGGTCGACTGACTAAGCAATTTCTTTGTTTGCCTGTAACAAGGGGGGGGGAGGGGTGTTGTATGAACGTGTATTCCTTAGGGTTAGCTTTCCAAGGACAAGGAGGTAGGAATCTGGACAGCTTCAGGAGCCGGTGAACAAAGCTGGAGGTGTTCACGTGTTCAGAGGAGCGATTTATCTGTTCATTGTTCATTGGGGGGGATTTATCTCAGCTCCTTGCTTGTCTGGGTTTTCTCTCTCTCTCTCTCTTTCTTTCTTTC
>NC_091579.1:30766055-30771055 GCF_042767895.1 Penaeus vannamei
CAGGGAGGGAGGGAAGAGGAGGAGGAAAGAAGGAGGAGGGAGGTAAGAGGAGGGAGGAGGGAGGGAGGAAGGAGGAGGAGGGAGGGAGGGGAGGGAAGGAGAGAAGGAGGGATGGGGAGGGGAGGGAAGGAGAGAGGAGGAGGAGAGAGGGAGGGAGGGAAGAGGAGAGGAGGGAGGGAAGGAGAGAAGGAGGGAGGAGGAGGGGAGGAGGGAAGAGGAGAGGAGGAAGGATGGAAAGAGAGAAGAAGGGAGGAGGAGGGAGAGAGGGAGGGCAGAGGAGGAGGAGAGAGGGAGAGAGGGAGGAGGAGGGTGGAGGGAAGGAGTAGGAGGAACAAGATACAAAAAACAAGTACAAGTTACCAAGGAAGACCTCACGGTACTTAAGCAAGAGTGGTTGCATCGTCTCGAGTTTCTGCTGTTGTCTTCCTCTGATAAATGGGCCTTGAATCTCGAAGACTTGCAAAATGCTATCTGTATCTAGCGCATAATAATTACCAGGCCTTGGGGCGCTTAACTCGAGCAACAAAAAGCTAGACGCGTTTCCTAATAAATCACAGTCGCTTGTTTGAAAATATTAGCCGAGGTTCATCAGATACCATTGCGGGAGTTTGGAAATGTTCGTCACGTTCCATAATAAACCTCTGAATTGTTTACAAATATAAGTCAGACTTTATAATAAACAACTGATATTCTCTCTCTCTCTCTCTCTCTCTCTCTCTCTCTCTCTCTCTCTCTCTCTCTCTCTCTCTCTCTCTCTCTCTCTCTCTCTCTCCCTCTCTCTCTCTGCCATGAACAAGTATTAGTCAGACTTTATAATAATTGTTTTTTTTCTCTCTCTCTCTCTCTCTCTCTGCCATGAACAAGTATTAGTCAGACTATAATAATTTTTTTTTTTACTCTCTCTCTCTCTATGCCATGAACAAGTATTAGTCAGACTTTATAATAATTGTTTTTTTTTTCTCTCTCTCTCTCTCTGCCATGATTACAAAAATAGAAGCGAGGTTTAGAATATAATTGAAGGAGAGGAAGAGTATTCGACCCCCGAGACCAAGAGAGAAAAAAGGAAAAGATTGGACATCGTTGCTAAGGAATCGGTAGTCATGTCGTTTTTATAATCAATTCTTAAAGTCATCTTACTAATGAAGTCGTATGTGAGAGGTCGTAGCACCTAAGAGGTCGTTTATGAGTCATTTATGAGTGGTCGTCCTCATAATCAAGTTGTCTGTGAAGACTTCGTTAATAAAGAGTCTTTTATGAGAGTGTCTTTATAACAGAGTCGTTCGTGAGGTCGTCGTTACCGAGGAGTCGTTCTCCAGGTCGTCGTTACCAAGGAGTCGTCCGTGAATCTCCTAGGTCTCGAGCCATTTCCTGTTGCCAGGCGTGGGTGCCCCAGCGTCCCCGACCCCCCCCCCCCCCCCACGCAACAGGCTGGGAGGTATGTCTCTGTCGGCTCGTCCAGGCGGAGTCGCTTTGACCACGCTCTCCTGACTGGGTGCTGTGTTGTTTGGAGTGTCTTTGGGTTGTTTTGTGTTGTTTAGGGTGTCCGATGGGTTGTTTTAACCACGACGGGACAAACTCGGGGATTTTTAATAGGGTCGTTATGCCAGACGAGTCGTTTATAAGGAATTCTTAAAATGGTCGTTATGCCAGACTAGTCGTTTATAAGGCAAAAGTGGAGTCGCTTTGATCGCGCTCTCTTAACTGGTGCGGTGTTGTTTGTGGTGTTCACTGCGGTGTTTTGACATTGTTGTTTTAACCACGACGGGACAAGCTCGAGAATTCTTAAAATGGTCGTCAAGTTGTCTTAGTCTAGTCGTTTATAAGTCAAAAGTGTCAGAATGAGTGGTCTTTATTAATGGTCTTATTCATACTCTGGTCGTCCCAAAACATCGTCAGTAAATCTGTCATACTCCTTAATACGTCATATCCTCCACTCATCCCCAAAGGTCGTAAACCCTTACGTCTTAACCGATACGTCGTCTTAACCGATACGTCGTCTTAACCGATACGTCGTCTTAACCGATACGTCGCCTTAACCGATACGTCGTCTTAGCCGATACGTCGTCTTCACCGATACGTCGTCTTAACCGATACGTCGTCTTAACCGATACGTCGTCTTAACCGATACGTCGTCTTAGCCGATACGTCGTCTTAACCGATACGTCGTCTTAACCGATACGTCGTCTTAACCGATACGTCGTCTTAACCGATACGTCGTCTTAGCCGATACGTCGTCTTAACCGATACGTCGCCTTAACCGATACGTCGTCTCAACCGATACGTCGTCTTAGCCGATACGTCGTCTTAACCGATACGTCGTCTTAACCGATACGTCGTCTTAACGGATACGTCGTCTGAACCGATACGTCGTCTGAACCGATACGTCGTCTGAACCGATACGTCGTCTGAACCGATACGTCGTCTTAACCGAGACGTCGTCTTAACCGATACGTCGTCTTAACCGATACGTCGCATCCTCGTCGCCTCGTCTCCTCCTCGCCCAGCCTCTCCGAACCATCCTCTCCTGGTCGTCTTAACCGGAGAGTTTTAGCCCTAATCGTCTCAACTCAGGTCGTGTTGCTGTTGTCGCCCCCTTCTCCCTGTCGTGCGGGTCGTCTTGCCTTCTCGTGTCGCAGCCATCACCTCTCAGCGACGGGTCGTTAGGGGGTCGTGTGTCGGGAGCGAGAGACGCGACCCTGAATGAAACACGACGCTCTCGCTTCTTCTTACAAGGCGAATGGGGGGAGAGGGAGAGGAGGAGGAGAGGAGGTGGACAATGCGAAGGGGAGGAGAAGGAGAGGAGGAGGAGAGGGGGTGAATAATGCGAAAGGGAGGAGAGAGAGAGGAGGAGGAGAGGAGGTGGACAATGCGAAAGGAAGGAGAGGGAGAGGAGGAGAGGAGGTGGACAATGCGAAGGGGGGGAGAGGGAGAGGGAGAGGAGGAGAGGAGGTGAATAATGCGAAGGGGAGGAGAGAGAGAGGGGAGGGAGAGAGGTGAACAATGCGAAGGGGAGGAGACGGAGAGGAGGAGGAGAGGGGTGGACAATGCGAATGGGAGGAGAGGGAGAGAGGGGTGAATAATGCGAAAGGGAGAGAGGGAGAGGAGAAGAGGGGGTGAATAAAGCGAAAGGGAGGAGAGGAGAGGAGGAGGAGAGGAGGGGAATAATACGAATGGGAGGAGAGGGAGAGGGAGGAGGAGAGGAGGTGGACAATGCGAAAGAGAGGAGAGGGAGAGGAGGAGGAGAGGAGGTGAATAATGCGAAAAGGAAGAGAGGGAGAGGAGGAGGAGAGGAGGTGGACAATGCGAAGGGGAGGGGAGGGAGAGGAGGAGGAGAGGAGGTGGACAATGCGAAAGAGAGGAAGAGAAGAGGAGGTGGACAATGCGAAAGAGAGGAGAGAGAGAGGAAGAGAAGAGGAGGTGAACAATGCGAAAGGGGGGAGAGGGAGAGGAGGAGGAGAGGAGGTGAACATTGCGAAAGGGAGGAGGAGAGGAGGAGAAAAGAAGGAGAAGGAAGAAGGGAGGGGGAGGGAAACAAAATAGGAAAGAGGAAGAGAAGGATGCGAGAAGAAGTAAAAACGAGATACGAGGGGGAAAAGAAGAGAGAGAGAGAGAGAGAGAGAGAGAGAGAGAGAAAGAGAAATAGAGAGAGAGAGAGAGAGAGAGAAAGAGAGAGAGAGAGAGAGAGAGAGAGAGAGAGGGAGAGAGAGAGAAAGAGAGAAACCAAGAGAGAGAGAGAGGGACGGGAAGGAAGGACACAATCCGTAACAGCTGTTCCTGTGCCTTTGTTTACGAAAAGTGTATGGTAAACGTGGGTGCCAGTGCGCATGCGTTGGTAATGGGGGCTCTGGCAGACATCCATGTGGGTGGAGAGGCTTATTCATGTTTATGTGGCGTATGTGTGTGTGCGTTGTTGTTGTTGCGTGTCTTTGTGGTGTGGGCGTCGATGTGTGTATGTGTGTGCGTTTGTTGTGTGTTTGTCTTTGTAGTGTGGGCGTGGGTGTGTGTGTGTTGTGCGTGCGTTTGTTGTGGGGGTATGTGTGTTTGTGTGTGTGTGTGTAGGTGTGTGTGTGTGGTTGTGTGCGTGTGTGTTTGTATCAGTTGTGTGCGTGTGTGCGTGTGTGTATGTGTGTTGGCATGTGAATGAAATTATATAGATATCTGTGCGTATGTTTATATGTCTATTTTGTGTCTATGTTTGTACAGTTGTGTATGTAAAAGGATTGCTAACAAAGTAAACAAGAAAACATTATCCACACACATCTAACAAGGTGTGTAGATGCAGTGACCAGCAAAGAAATAGTTTGATCAGCTGTTTTCACATTAATACATGTATGTTTTCCCTGGCTTCGTATAAAGAAAAAGCGGCATACGATATCCTTCTATTCACGAAGGTGACATTTCCCTTTAGAAATTAAAAGAAATAAAGAATAAATATTAAAAAAAAAACTAAGAATAAATTTATGAAACAGAAAATTATAACAAAACTACAACAATCCTATCCCTTGTTTATTCAGCTTCAAATCACATTTATCATATATTCAAACATGCATTAATCATATTTATCATCTATTCAAACATGCATTAATCTTATTATTATTCAATCCACCATTTATAACACCTCATCCTCTCCCTTCTAACAAGTTTATCGTTATTTATACTGTTGCCACTTCCACGCTTCAGCCGGTTGCATCACAGGCTTACTTCTCCTCTACTCTTGAAGCAAAACAAAGTCATTTTAGTCTTTATTTTGATGATGCAAACACACGGATGCTGTGGCGTGGGTGGGGGGAGGGGTGGGGGGGGAGAGGACGTAAATAATTGCGTTTTTTCTCCTCCTCTCTTCTTCTTTCTTCTTCTTCTTCTTCTTCTTTTCTTCATTTTTTTTCTTTGTTATTCTTCTTTCTCTTCCTTTCCTCTTCTACTTTTTTCTTCTCTTCTGTATATCATTTTCTTTGTCATTCTACTTTCTCTTCTTTTCTTCTTCTTCTTCATACTATTTT
>NC_091579.1:30783555-30786055 GCF_042767895.1 Penaeus vannamei
GGGATGTGGAGTCTAGTGAGGCTGGGGGTGGGGGGAAAGGGAGCAGGGTCTAGTGGGAGGCTACAGGGGGTGGGGGGGGGATAAGGGTCTAGTGAGGGCTGGGAGTCGGGTGGGAGTGGGGTGGGGGTGGGGGGATATGGGTCTAGTGAGGGCCTGGGGTGGAGTGGGGGTGGGGTGGGGTGGGAGGGGATGTGGGTCTAGTGAGGCTGGGGTGGGGTAGGGAGTGGGGTGGGGGTGGGGGGGATATGGGTCTAGTGAGGCCGAAGGGTGTGGGGGTGGGGGTGGGGGTGGGGTGGGGGTGGGGGGATATGGGGTCTAGTGAGGCCGGGGGTGGGGTGGGGGTGGGGGTGGGGGGGATATGGGTCTAGTGAGGCCTGGGGGTGGGAGTGGGGTGGGGGGGGATGTGGGTCTAGTGAGGACCGGGGGTGGGAGTGGGGTGGGGAGAGGGGAGTTGTGTGGGGGGGATATGGGTTCGAGTGGAGGCCGGGGGTTGAGGGGGTGGAGGTGGGGGGATATGGAGTCTAGTGGGAGGCCGGGGGGTGGGGGTGGGGGTTGGGTGGGGTGGGGGGGGATATGGGTCTAGTGAGGCCGGGGGTGGGGTGGGGGTGGGGTGGGGTGGGGGATATGGGTGTCTAGTGAGGCCTGGGGTGGGAGTGGTGTGTGGGGGATATGGGTCTAGTGAGGCCGGGGGTGGGTGGGGGGGTGGGGTGGGGGTAGGGGGGATATGGGTCTAGTGAGGCCGGGGGTGGGGTGGGGGTGGGGTGGGAGTGGGGGATATGGGTCTAGTGAGGCCGGGGGGTGGGGTGGGGTGGGGGGATGTGGGTCTAGTGAGGCTGGGGTGGGTGGGGTGGGGGTGGGGGAGATATGGGTCGAGTGGGAGGCCGGGGGGTGGGGGTAGGGGTGGGGGGATATGGGGTCTAGTGAGGCCGGGGGTGGGGTGGGGGTGGGGGTGGGGGGTGGGGGGGATATGGGTCTAGTGAGGCCGGGGGTGGGGTGGGGGTGTGGGAGGTGGTCGGGTAGGGAGGGGATATGAGTCTAGTGAGGCCTGGGGTGGAGTGGGGTGGGGGGAGATATGGGTGCTAGTGGGAGGGGGCTTGGGGGGTGGGGTGGGGGTGGGGGTGGGGGTGGGGGGGATATGGGTCTAGTGAGGCCGGGGGTGGGGGTGGGGGTGGGGTGGGGTGGGGGGATATTGGGTCTAGTGAGGCCGGGGGTGGGGTGGGGTGTGGGGGGGATGTGGGTCTAGTGAGGCCGGGGGTGGGGGGGGGGGATATGGGTCGAGTGAGGCCGAAGGGTGTGGGGTGGGGTGGGGTAGAGGGGGATATGGGTCTAGTGAGGCCGTGGATGGGGTGGGGTGTGGGGGGGGATGTGGGGTCGGCAGATGAGGCCGGGGTGGGGTGGGGGTGGGGGTGGGGTGGGGAATTGGATATGGGTCTGAGGTGAGGCCGGGGGTGGGGTGGGAGTGGGGTGGGGGTGGGGTGGATATGGGTCTAGTGGAGAGGCCGGGGGTGGGGGTGGGGGGGGATATGGGTCTAGTGAGGCCGGGGGTGAGGGGGGTGGGGTGGGGGGAGTTATGGAGTCGAGTGAGGCCGGAGGTGGGGGTGGGGGGTGGGTGGGATATGGGTCTAGTGCGAGGCCGGGGATGGGGTGGGGTGGGGGGTGGGGGGAGACATGGGTCTCAGTGAGGCCGGGGGTGGGGGTGGGGGGATATGGGTCTAGTGAGGCCGGGAGGTGGGGTGGGGGTAGGAAGGGGATTATGGGTCCTAGTGAGGCCGGGGGTAGGGTGGGGGTGGGGTGGGGGGGGATATGGGTCTAGTGAGGCCGGGGTGGGGGTGCGAGGGGTGGGGTGGGCCTGTGGGGTGGATATGGGTCGAGTGAGGCCGGGGGTGGGGTGGGGGGGATATGGGCTCTAGTGAGGCCGGGGGTGGGGTGGGGTGGGGTGGGGGTGGGGGGATATGGGTCTAGTGAGGCCGAGGGTGGGGGTGGGGGGATATGGGTCTGCAGTGAGGCCGGAGTTGGGGTGGGGGCGGGGGGGGATGGCATGTATGGGTTTAGTGAGGCCGAGGGTGGGGGTGGGAGGTGGGGGTATCTCTGGGTCTAGTGAGGCCGGGGGTGGGGGTGGGGTGGGGGTGGGGGGGACATGGGTCCTAGTGAGGCCGGAGGTGGGGTGGGGTGGGGGGGATATGGGTCTAGTGGGAGGCCGAGAGGGTGGGGGTGGGGGTGGGGGTGGGGTTAGGGGGGATATGGGTCTAGTGAGGCCGAGGGGTGGGGTGAGAGGGGGATATTGGGTCTAGGTGAGGCCGGGGGGTGGGGTGGGGGTGGTGGGGTGGGGGGGATATCTGGGTCTCAGTGAGGCCGGAGGATGGGGTGGGGTGGGGGTGGATATGGGTCTAGGTGAGGCCGGGGGGTGGGGTGGGGTGTGGGGGGATATGGGTCTAGGTGAGGCTTGAGGGGTGGGGTGGGGGTGCGTGGGGGGATATGGGTCTGAAGTGAGGCTGAAGGA
>NC_091579.1:30833555-30836055 GCF_042767895.1 Penaeus vannamei
AGCTCGAATTTACAAATGCAGCACAAATACACACATGTCTTTTATTTACAAGTAAATCCACATATATTAGCCAAACAAAAACACGAATTTACAAATACAACACAAATACACACACGTATTTTATTTACAAATAAATCCACATATATTAGCCAAACAAAAACACGAATTTATAAATACAACACAAATACACACGTCTTTTATTTACAAGTAAATCCACATATATTAGCCAAACAAAAACACGATTTTACAAATACAACACAAATACACACACGTCTTTTATTTACAAATAAATCCACCTATATTAGCCAAACAAAAACACGATTTTACAAATACAACACAAATACACACACGTATTTTATTTACAAATAAATCCACATATATCAGCAAAACCAAAAAAAATACAAATACACACACATACACAAACACAGACACAGATACAGACAGGTGTGTGTATGTGTGTGTGCGTGTATTTCGTTCATATCTATAATGGATCTTTTTATAACTGTAAGACTTGGTTTAAAACTTAGGTTCGACTCCTCTCGAATAGATCAGGTGCCCACTATCTATCTTTTCAATCAAGGAAGAATTTTTATGGCATTGAATGATATGTAGACAATCCGATTCCAAGCGATAAAGTATCTAATACCCTTTTAGGATTCACTACGAGGGATTTGCGAGTCACTGTTGTTTATTCTCTACAGCCGCTGGGAAATCCCGGGACTCTCCCACCCCTTCGTCCCCCTTCCACCCCACCCCTTCTCTCTCCCCTTCCCCTCCCCTCTCCTCTCTCTCCCCGTCTTCTCTTCCTTCTCTCTCTCCTCTTCCCCCCTCTCCTCTCTCTCCCCTTCTCCTCTCCTCCTGTCTCTCCCCGTCCCCTCCTCCTTCACTCTCCCCTCTTCCCCCTCTCCTCTCTCTCTCCTTCCCCCCCCCTCTCTCCCTTTCCCCTCCTCCTCCTCCCTCTCCCATCCCCGTCTCCTGCTGTCTCCCCTTCCCTCTCACCCTCTATCCCCCCTTCCCTCTACTCCTCTCTCTCCCTTCCCCACTATCCCTCCCTCTCCCTTTCTTCCCTCCCCTCCTCCCCTTCTCTCCCTTTCCCCTCTCCTCTCTCTCCCCTTCCCTCTCCTCCTTTCTCCCTTTCCCCCACTATCCCTCTTCCCTCTCTCTCCCCTTCCCTCCTCCCCCTCTCTCCCCTT
This sequence comes from Penaeus vannamei, assembly GCF_042767895.1. Lineage (NCBI taxonomy): Eukaryota > Metazoa > Arthropoda > Malacostraca > Decapoda > Penaeidae > Penaeus > Penaeus vannamei. Next base: position 30,834,749 of record NC_091579.1, read on the forward strand.
CCCTCTCCTCCTCTCTCCCTTTCCCCCACTATCCCTCCTCTCCCTTTCTCCCCCCTCCCTCCCCCACTATCCCTCTTCCCCCTCTCTCCCCTTCCCTCTCCTCCTCTCTCCCTTTCCCCTCTCCTCTCCTCTCCCCTTCCCTCTACTCCTCTCTCTCCCTTCCCCCCCACTATCCTTCTTCCCCTCTCTCCCCTCCCTCCCCTCATCCTCCTTTCACTCCCCCCTCCCCCCTCCCCTCCCTCTGCAACATATGTGGGAACCAACATGCAGAACAGGAACTCCGGGGCATGACGAAGAATAAATGGGAGTTCATTTGTTTGTTTACTATTTTTCATGCACTTCTTCGTTTTTGTAGCTTGCGCCCTCTTTCTTTTTTTTCTTTTTTTTTTGGGGGGGCGGGGCGCTGTTGTTCCAAATGAAAGGTTGGGAATAAGGAGCCAAAATGCTACGGTTATATGTATCACTATAGCTGTCTGTTTCTCTGTCTCTATCATTTTATCCCACTATCTATCTTTTTAACTATCTGTTTATCTATCTGCACACAAACCTATATATATACATATGCATATATATATATATATATATATATATATATATATATATATATATATATATATATATATATATATATATATGTGTGTGTGTGTGTGTGTGTGTGTGTGTGTGTGTGTGTGTGTGTGTGTGTGTGTGTGTGTGTGTGTGTGTGTGTGTATGTGTGTGTGTGTGTGTGTGTGTGTGTGTGTGTGTGTGTGTGTGTGTGTGTGTGTGTGTGTGTGTGTGTGTGTGTGTGTATTTGTGTGTTTATATACATATGCATATATGTATGTGTATATACATGTATATATGTATACATATGCGTGTGTGCATATATATATACATATATGTATATGCATATATATTTTTACATATGTATGAATATGTATATCCAAATTTGTTTGTTTGTTTGCAGGTACGTATATAACTGTCCGTGCATGCGCCTTTGCAATCGAAACGAACAGCTGACCACAAATATCTATCGTGCAACAGGGTCTATATATAGCACCTTGGTCTCCACTACAAGGTGAGAATGGCGGATCTTTCGTTATATAATGACCATGCCTGTTTTATCTGAACTGCTGAGAAAGAGGATGCGCGGGGTCATTTAAGTGCAGAGAACATAAGGGTGAATATAAATGGGCCCTCTTCAGTGTGTTGCCTGAGGCTACGTCTCTTAAAAGGGAAAAGCACACACAGTGGAATCCTGAAATCAGTTACGCTGTCTATTTGTGTGTATTTGTGTTGTATTTGTAAATTCGTGTTATTGTTTG
>NC_091579.1:30841055-30843555 GCF_042767895.1 Penaeus vannamei
TCCACAGGTAAATCCCACACATAATCCCAACAGGTAAATCCCACACATAATCCACAGGTAAATCCCACACATAATCCCAACAGGTAAATCCCACAGGTAAATCCCACACATAATCCCAACAGGTAAATCCCACAGGTAAATCCCACACATAATCCCAACAGGTAAATCCAACAGGTAAATCCCACACATAATCCACAGGTAAATCCCACACATAATCCACAGGTAAATCCCACACATAATCCCAACAGGTAAATCCCACACATAATCCACAGGTAAATCCCACACATAATCCCAACAGGTAAATCCAACAGGTAAATCCCACACATAATCCCAACAGGTAAATCCCACAGGTAAATCCCACACATAATCCCAACAGGTAAATCCCACAGGTAAATCCCACACATAATCTCAACAGGTAAATCCCAACAGGTAAATCCCACACATAATCCCAGCAGGTAAATCCAACAGGTAAATCCCACACATAATCCACAGGTAAATCCCACACATAATCCACAGGTAAATCCCACACATAATCCACAGGTAAATCCCACACATAATCCACAGGTAAATCCCACACATAATCCCAACAGGTAAATCCACATAATCCCAACAGGTAAATCCCACACATAATCCACAGGTAAATCCCACACATAATCCACAGGTAAATCCCACACATAATCCCAACAGGTAAATCCCACAGGTAAATCCCACACATAATCCCAACAGGTAAATCCAACAGGTAAATCCCACACATAATCCCAACAGGTAAATCCAACAGGTAAATCCCACACATAATCCACAGGTAAATCCCACACATAATCCACAGGTAAATCCCACACATAATCCACAGGTAAATCCCACACATAATCCACAGGTAAATCCCACACATAATCCCAACAGGTAAATCCCACACATAATCCCAACAGGTAAATCCCACACATAATCCACAGGTAAATCCCACACATAATCCACAGGTAAATCCCACACATAATCCCAACAGGTAAATCCCACACATACTCCCAACAGGTAAATCCAACAGGTAAATCCCACAGGTAAATCCCACACATAATCCCAACAGGTAAATCCCACAGGTAAATCCCACACATAATCCCAACAGGTAAATCCAACAGGTAAATCCCACACATAATCCCAACAGGTAAATCCAACAGGTAAATCCCACACATAATCCACAGGTAAATCCCACACATAAATCCAACAGGTAAATCCCACACATAATCTCAACAGGTAAATCCCACACATAATCCACAAGTAAATCCCACACATAATCCACAGGTAAATCCCACACATAATCCAACAGGTAAATCCCACACATAATCTCAACAAGTAAATCCCACACATAATCTCAACAAGTAAATCCCACACATAATCTCAACAAGTAAATCCCACACATAATCCACAGGTAAATCCCACACCTAATCCCAACAGATAAATCCAACAGGTAAATCCAACACATAATCCCAACAGGTAAATCCAGCGAGGATTTCCCAGAATCCTGAATCCTGACCAGTCGCTTATTCTCGCCGTTCCCTTATCCCTCGCCTCCCCTATCCGGACTTTTATTCCCTGATATTTTGCGGTGTTCCTTTTCGCTCATAAGTGTGGTATGAGGGTCGTAAATAATCGTTTGGAGAATGAGTGGTCGAGTTGTGCTGTTTGGGTGGTTGTTGGCTTGTTTGCCGAGGTTGTTTGGTTGTTTGGTTGTTTGGTTGTTTGTTTGGGCATTTGTTTTGTTTTGTTTGTGTTTGGTTTCTTTCTTTCCTGTTTTTTTTTATCTATTTCATGTTCCTTTATTTTCATTGTTTTTTTTTTTTGGTTGTTTGGTTTTTGTTTGGTGTTTTGTTTTGTTTGGTTTGTGTTGGGTTTCTTTCTTTCCTGTTTTTTTTTATTTCATGTTCCTTTATTTTGATTGATGTTTTTTGGTTGTTTGGTTGTTTGTTTTGTTATTCTTTATGTTTTGTTTTTTTGTTTGTGTTTGGTTTTTTTCTTTCCTGTTTTTTTTTTATCTATTTCATGTTCCTTTATTTTGATTTGTTTTTTTTTTGGTTGTTTGTTTGGTCATTTGTTTTGTTTTGTTTGTGTTTGGTTTCTTTCTTTCCTGTTTTTTTATTTATTTATTTCATGTTCCTTTATTTTATTATTTTTTTTTTTTGGTTGTTTGTTTGGGCATTTGTTTTGTTTTGTTTGTGTTGGGTTTCTTTCTTTCGTGTTTTTTTTATTTCATGTTCCTTTATTTTGATTTCTGTTTTTTGGTTGTTTGGTTGTTTGTTTTGTTATTCTTTATGTTTTGTTTTTTGTTTGTGTTTGTTTTTTTTCTTTCCTGTTTTTTTATATTTATTTCATGTTCCTTTATTTTGATTTCTGTTTTTTGGTTGTTTGGTTGTTTGTTTTGTCGTTCTTTGTGTTTTGTTTTGTTTGGCTGGTGCTTGTTTTTCGATTTTTCTTGTTTTTTTTATTATTTCCTGTTCGTTTCTTTTCATTT
>NC_091579.1:30848555-30851055 GCF_042767895.1 Penaeus vannamei
TCCCTCTTTCCTCCTCCTCCTCCTTCCTCCTCCTCCTTCTCTTCCCTCCCTCCTCCTCTTTCTACCTCCTCCTCCTTCTTCTCTTCCCTCCTCCTCCTCTTCCTCCTCCTCCTCCTCTTCCTACCTCCTCCTCCTCCTACCTCCTCCTTCCCCTTCCCTCCTCCTCCTCCCTCCTTCTCTTCCAACCTATTCCTCCTCCTCCTTCCCTTCCCTCCTCCTCCTCCTTCTCTTCCCTCCTCCCTCCTTCTCTTCCAACCTCCCCCTCCTCCTCCTTCCCTTCCCTCCTCCTCCTCTTCCCACCTCCTCCTCCTCCTTTCTCCTTCCTCCTCCTTCCTCCTCCCTCCCTCCTTTCCCCTCCCATGTTGATACCCATTCAGTCTGCCTTCCCATTGCTTGTTGTATCCCTGCAAACAGTAACGATGATAATAATTATCATAATAGCGGTAATAATGGTGATAATGAAAATTATAATGATAATGGCAATAATGAAAATAATGATGATGATAATAATAATAATGTATATAATGGTGACAATAAGAAAAATAATGATAGCAATAATAATGATAATGATAAAAATGATAATGATATCGATGGTGATAAAAATAACAATAATAATGATAACAATGATATCAGTAATTGTTATCATTGTAATCATCATTATAATACCAGTAATAACTAAAATAGGGGTAATGTTAAGAAGAATTATGATGATATTAATAAAAGTAATAATAACAATAACAACAACGTTAATAATCATAATACTAACAATTATAGTAAGGATAATGATATGAAAGATAATAATGGTAATGACAATAACAGTGATAATAATGATTGTATGTATAATGATGATGATAATAGAAATCATAACAATAAAGAAACCAAAATAATGACACGTAGTGATGATGATCATCATGATAACAATGATGATAATAATGATGATAATAATAATGATAATAATAATAATGATGATAATGATAATAATAATAATAATAATAATAATAATAATAATAATAATAATAATAATAATAATAATAATAATGATAATAATAATAATAACAAAAATAATAATAACAACAACAGCAACAATAATAATAATAATAATAATAATAATAATAATAATAATAATAATAATAATAATAATAATAACAACAATAATACCAATAACAATGATAATGATAACAATAAGTACTACTATAATAATAATGATGATTACCATCATAATGATCATCATAGATAAAATAACAATGATAATGAAAACGACATTAACAACAACAACAAAACAAACAACAAAACCATAGTAATAATCCTAAGATACAACAGAAAACCAAAAAATCAAATTTATCGCACCAAAAAAAAAAAAAAAAAAAAAAAGGAAAAAGAAAAAAAATGATAAACCAAAAAATCAAATTTATCGCACAAGGAAAAAAAAAAAGGAAAAAGGAAAAAAAAAATATGATATGTCAGGGGATTCCCCGAGACCAACATGGCCAGGCCTTTCACCCGATTCGCCTGAGGAAAGGAACACTGACTCTCGCTGTGAACTTTTACTTGTCTTTGTTTTTTTGTTTTTTTATCAAGATTCTTTCTTCGTGTTTCGTGTAAGTCGTTTAGGATGTCATTCTTAAGATATGATATCTGATTAAAATAAGTTGATAATGATAATATTCATAATGATGATAATGATAATATTAATAATGATGATAATGATAATATTCATAATGATGATAATGATAATATTTATAATGATGATAATGATAATATTTATAATGATGATAATGATAATATTTATAATGATAATGATAATATTCATAATGATGATAATGATAATATTTATAATGATGATAATGATAATACTTCTACTACAGCTGTTATTACTATTATTATCATTTTATTAAGATTACATTATCATTTTTATTACTATTGTGCTATTATTCTGGTCATCACAATGATTAGTCATTATTACTATATTAATACTATTTACTGTTATATTCCATTATTATTATTGTTAACATTATCATTATCCTTTTTAACATAATTATCATCATTATTATAATTTTTTATCATCATCATCATCATCATCATCATCATCATTGTCATCCTTATAATTAATATTATCATCAATATCATTACCATTACTACCATAGTATTATCATTGTTTTCACTATTGCTATTATCATAATAAGCATTATTACTAATACTATAATCATTATTATCATCATCATCATTATTATCATTATTATCATTATCATCATTACTATTATCATTATCATTGTTGAATACTACTACAACTACTATTACTACTACGACTCCGACTACCACTACTACTACTGCTACTACTAATCCGACTATGACTACTATTACGACTACGACTGCTACTACTACTACTACTACTACTACTACTACTACTACCACTACTACTGCTACTACTACTATGAATACTGCTACTACTACTTCTACTACTACTACTACTACTACCACTACTACTGCTACTACCACTATC
>NC_091579.1:30868555-30873555 GCF_042767895.1 Penaeus vannamei
ATAAATAACAACAATGAAAGACTTAATGAATTTTTTTTTTTCTTTCGTGTCTAACTGAAAATAAATAACAACAATGGAAGACTTAATGAAGTTGTTTTTTTTTGTTATTTTCATAGCGTTAATGTTGTTGTTGTTGTTGTTTTGTTTTTTGTTTTTTCATCCAGAATGTTAATTACCTTCCAGATGAACAGGAAATGACAGTTACGAGACGGGAAATTTTCTTCTTTTTAATTAGTGCCTTGAAATGTTTGTCCTAATGACTTAACGGCGAATAAAGGTGTCATTGGTTAATTAAGTAGGTGACAATGCCGTCTCGTTTCTGCAAATCACTCTATTAGCCTGTATTAATTATGAGGGGGTTCTTAAGGGTGTGTCGGGCAGGAGGTGTAGTGACGGACAAAAGTTTTTTTTTCTTTTTTTTTAAGAATTGAAGCTCCGAAGCTGTTTTATCCTTTACAAAGAGTGTACATCTCTCTTTCTCTCTGTCTCTCTTTCTCTCCCTCTCTCTCTATCTCTTTTTTTTCTCTCTCTCTCTTTCTCTCCCTCTATCTCTTTCTCTCCCTCTCTCTTTATCTCTTTTTCTCTCCCTCTATCTCTCTTTCCTTCTTTCTCTCCCTCTACCTCTCTTTCTCTCTCTCTTTCTCTCCCTTTATCTCTCTCTCTTTCCCTCTGTCTCTTTATGTCTCTCTTTCTCTCCCCTTATCTCTCTTTCTCTCTCTCTTTCTCTCTTTCTTTCTCTCTCTCTCCCTCTACCTCTCTTTCTCTCTCTATCCCTTTCTCTCTTTTTTTCTCTCTCTTTCATTTTCTCTCTCTTACTCTCTTTCTTTCTTTCTTTTTCTTTCTCTCTCTCTTTCTCTCTCTCTCTTTCTCTCTTTCTTTCTCTCTTTCTGTAGTACGAAGCGGAAGTCCGAGACGGAATCCGAAACATGTCCGACAAGAGCTTTGACCGTGACTGAGTGGAGTTATTGCATGCTTGGTTGCAACCGATACGCAGAGAAAGAGGGGAAGAAAGAAGGAAAGAAGGAAAGAGGGAAAGAAGGGAAGGGGAAGAGGGAAAGAAAGAAAGAGGGAAGGAAGACAGAAGGAAAGAGAAAGAGGGAAGGAAAGAAGGAGAGAGAAAGAGGGAAGGAAAGAAGGAAAGAAAGAGAAAGAAGGAAAGAAAAGCAGAAAGAAGAAAGAAAGAAGGAAAGAGAAAGGGAAAGAGGGAAAGAAAACCAGAAAGAAGAAAGAGGGAAAGAAAAGCAGAAAGAAGGAAAGAAGGAAAGAAAAGCAGAAAGAAGGAAAAAAGGAAAGAGGGAAAGAAAAGCAGAAAGAAAGAGAGAAAAGAAAGGAAAAATAAAAAAAGTATATTGAATCATCGCCAAAACAAGGATGATTCCACGAATATTAAACCGTTCAGACTCAGTTATATATTTTGCGTGGTATTTCTTGCCATGGATGACACCAGTTATCCATTGTGATGCCACTGGTCATAAAAGTGACACCAGTAATTGCTATGCCACCACTAATCAGAGGTGACACCGCAGATGACACCTGTTTAAATAACCGCTAAAAGTAAATGACACTTTTACCTATAAACGATGACATAACTGATACCAACAAACTATTATTATGGCACCATTATTGACCATAGATGACAACACTGACCCTCATCAATACTTCTAACACCTGTGACACTGCAGACTCACAGTGACACCAATAGCCAGCTTGACAGTTTAAGTGTAAAGTGTCACAGCGTATCGTCACACACTCATTATTTAACAGGAAGTCCGTGTGCTGACTCCACCCTCTCTGACCCCCCCCACCCCTACCCCTCCCCCCCCAGCGCTCCCGGCCACACCCCTCCACCCCCCCTCCCCCCTCCTCCCCCATCCATTTATTCGACCTTTGACCTCGCGGGAAGGGAATCTATAAGGAATGAGAAGGAAAATTATGAAAAATAAATTGATAAATGAATGTTTGGTAAGAAACAAGTAAATAAATAGATAAATAAATGATATCAAATTAAATTGAAAAAACACGAAAGTAAATAAGTGGTAGATGTTTTTCTTTTTAATTTTCGTAGTAATTTCGGATTGTTTTGAGATAATTTTGCTAAAGAGAATAAAGAGAGAGAGAGAGAGAGAGAGAAAGAGAGAGAGGCGAGAGAGAGAGAGAGAGAGAGAGAGAGAGAGAGAGAGAGAGAGAGAGAGAGAGAGGGGGGGGGAGAGAGAGAGAGAGAGAGAGAGAGAGAGAGAGAGAGGAGAGAGAGAGAGAGAGAGAGGAAAGGGGAGAAGGAAAGAAAGAGAGAGAGAGAGAGTGAGTGAAAGAGAAAGAGAAAGACAGAATATATCTTCGCATGTTACACAATACTAGAAAAAAAACAGAAAAAAAAGGTGAAAGGGAGACAGAAAGAGAGAAAGAGAAATAGAGGGAAACTGAAGTACTAAACTCTATACAGCCACTTCCTGGAACAACCATCACACTTATTAATAATTCACTTCCTGGGTGATACAGCATCACGAACCACTCCCCCCTCTCCCCCTTTCTACTCCCCCCCCCCATTTTACCCCCCTTTCTACCCCCCTTTCTACCCGCTCTTTCTACCCCTCCCCCCCTTTCTACCGATACCCCCCTTTCTACCCCTCCCCCCCTTTCTACTCCCCCACCCCTTTCTACCCCTCCCCCTTTCTACCCCTCCCCTCTTTCTACCCTCCCCCCCTTTCTGCCCCTCCATCCCTTTCTCCCCCCCTTTCTACCCCTCCCACCCCTTTCTACCCCTCCCCCCCTTTCTACCCGTCCCCCCTTTCTACCCCTCCCCCCTTTCTACCCCTCCCCCCTTTCTACTCCCCCTCCATCCCTTTCTACCACTCCCCCCCCTTTCTACCGACCCCCCCTTTCTACCCACCCTTTCTACCCCCCTTTCTACCCCTCCCACCCCTTTCTACCCCTCCCACACCTTTCTACCCCTCCCCCCTTTCTACCCCTCCCCCCATTTCTACCCCTCCACCCCCCTTTCTACCCCTCCCCCTCTTTCTACCGATCCCCCCTTTCTACGCCTCCCCACCCCTTTCCACGCCTCCCACCCCTTTCTACCCCTCCCCCCCCCTTTCTACCGATCCCCCCTTTCTACCACTCCCCCCCCTTTCTAACCCTCCCTTTCTACGCCTCCCCCCCTTTCTATTTAACTGCCAATAATGCTTTGTCATGCTGCCTTTAGTTCTCCTTATCAGAATGTTATCGACGGTTCTATCAGCATTAAGCATCACCATTTTATTCATTGTATTATTTATTTATTTATTATTTTTTTGTATTTATTGTACATATACATTATTTATTTATTCATTTATACATTATTTATTATTATACATATGCATTATTTATTTATATACATTATATATAAATAATGTATATAAATATACATTATTTATTATTGTACATATACATTATTTATTTATTTATTTATACATTATTTATTATTATACATATACATTATTTATTTATATACATTATATATAAATAATGTATATAAATATACATTATTTATTATTGTACATATACATTATTTATTTATTTATTTATACATTATTTATTATTATACATATACATTATTTATTTATATACATTATATATAAATAATGTATATAAATATACATTATTTATTGTAGGACGTGGGTTCCTCGCACTCTTATGTTGGGGGGGGGGGGGAGGGGGGAGGGAGAACAGCCGAAGTACCGTTTGATTCTTGCAATGATACAGCGTTGTTGATATTGTATTTTTTCTTTACTATAATGTAGCGTTGTGTGTGCTAATGTATCGCGTTATGGTAGGGAACGATAAACAGTTGTTATCACAATTATCACATTCGCGACAATCTGAACGTATTATATCATTATTATTATTATTATATTATTTTATATTATATTATTTTATACCGTATTATTATATATTTTGTCATCTCACTTTAGGCTTTAATTGTCACCATTACGAGTTCTTTATCACTATTTCTGATATCACTATTAGAACTCGTTATTGAGGTGTCAGTAAATACAATGACGGCCATTTTTTTTATTCCACGCTGCGCCTCCATCCTTCCTTCTCCACATCGTCCAGAACTCTCAAGAAGGAAAAATTGCAATGAATTTAGTCGAAAGGAATTAGCGAGGGAAAAAAAATATCTTAGTTGCACAGCGGAACTCGATGACGTCACGGATCAGCTGATGTCCTGATGTTGTCACGGATCAGCTGATGTCTTGAAGACGTCACGGATCAGCTGATGTCCCGAAGATGTCACGGATCAGCTGATGTCCTGAAGATGTCACGGATCAGCTGATGTCCTGAAGACGTCACGGATCAGCTGATGTCCCGAAGACGTCACGGATCAGCTGATGTCCCGAAGACGTCACGGATCAGCTGATGTCCCGAAGACGTCACGGATCAGCTGATGTCCCGAAGACGTCACGGATCAGCTGATGTCCCGAAGACGTCACGGATCAGCTGATGTCCTGAAGACGTCACGGATCAGCTGATGTCCTGAAGATGTCACGGATCAGCTGATGTCCTGAAGACGTCACGGATCAGCTGATGTCCTGAAGATGTCACGGATCAGCTGATGTCCTGAAGATGTCACGGATCAGCTGATGTCCTGAAGACGTCACGGATCAGCTGATGTCCTGAAGATGTCACGGATCAGCTGATGTCCTGAAGACGTCACGGATCAGCTGATGTCCCGAAGATGTCATGGATCAGCTGATGTCCTGAAGACGTCACGGATCAGCTGATGTCCTAAAGACGTCACGGATCAGCTGATGTCCTGAAGACGTCATGGATCAGCTGATGTCCCGAAGACGTCACGGATCAGCTGATGTCCTGAAGATGTCACGGATCAGCTGATGTCCTGAAGATGTCACGGATCAGCTGATGTCCTGAAGATGTCACGGATCAGCTGATGTCCTGAAGACGTCACGGATCAGCTGATGTCCTAAAGATGTCACGGATCAGCTGATGTCCTGAAGATGTCA
>NC_091579.1:30878555-30886055 GCF_042767895.1 Penaeus vannamei
AAGAAAGAGGGAAGAGAAGGGGAGACGAAGAGAGAAGAGAAATTCGTCTTTCTCTCTCTCTTTTTTTTCCACGTAGTTGGCGAGAGACGAGTAATGAAGACGACGTAGATAAAGAAAGAGGGAAGAGAAGGGGAGACGAAGAGAGAAGAGAAATTCATCTTTCTCTCTCTCTCTTTTTTCCACGTAGTTGACAAGAGGAACGAGTCATGAAGACGACGTAGATAAAGAAAGAGGGAAGAGAAGGGGAGACGAAGAGAGAAGAGAAATTCGTCTTTCTCTCTCTCTTTTTCTTCCACGTAGTTGGCGAGAGACGAGTAATGAAGACGACGTAGATAAAGAAAGAGGGAGGAGAAGGGGAGACGAAGAGAGAAGAGAAATTCATCTTTCTCTCTCTCTTTTTCTTCCACGTCGTTGACAGGAGGAACGAGTCATGAAGACGACGTAGCTAAAGAAAGAGGGAAGAGAAGGGGAGACGAAGAGAGAAGAGAAATTCATCTTTCTCTCTCTCTTTTTTTTCCACGTAGTTAACAGGAGGAACGAGTCATGAAGACGACGTAGCTAAAGAAAGAGGGAAGAGAAGGGGAGACGAAGAGAGAAGAGAAATTCATCTTTCTCTCTCTCTTTTTTTTCCACGTAGTTAACAGGAGGAACGAGAGATGAAGACGACGTAGCTAAAGAAAGAGGGAAGAGAAGGGGAGACGAAGAGAGAAGAGAAATTCATCTTTCTCTCTCTCTTTTTTTCCACGTAGTTGACGAGAGACGAGTCGAGTCGTCTTTTGATGTGGGTCGTGCAACTCGGCTTACCTTCTGTGAGTCGTTTTCGTCGTTTTTGTGGGTCGTTTTTGGTCATTTTTGGTCGTTTCTGTGGGTCGTTTCTGAGTCGTTTTTGTGGGTCGTTTCTGTGAGTCGTTTTGGTCGTTTCTGTGAGTCGTTTTGGTCGTTTTTGTGGGTCGTTTCTGTGAGTCGTTTTGGTCGTTTCTGTGAGTCGTTTTGGTCGTTTTTGTGGGTCGTTTTTGGTCGTTTCTGTGAGTCGTTTTGGTCGTTTTTGTGGGTCGTTTTTGGTCGTTTCTGTGAGTCGTTTTGGTCGTTTTTGTGGGTCGTTTTTGGTCGTTTCTGTGAGTCGTTTTGGTCGATTTACTCGTTTTGTTGAGTCATTTTCGTGAACACAGCGAAATAACGAACGACCTTTGTTGGTTGTCGTTGTCCTATGGTATGTTTCGTCGTTGTGATTATATATATATATATATATATATATATATATATATATATATTTTTTTTTTATGTTTGTAGGGGGCTTGTTTTGCATGTATCTGTGTGTGTGTGTGTGTGTGTGTGTGTGTGTGTGTGTGTGTGTGTGTGTGTGTGTGTGTGTGTGTGTGTGTGTGTGTGTGTGTGTGTGTGTGTGTGTGCATGTATGTGTGTGTGCGTGCGTGTGTACGCGCGTGTGTGTGTGTGTGATAGACAAGTAGAAAGAGACAAAGGCATAGAGATAGAGAAAAAAAAGTGTATGTGTGAGAGAAGGAAAGAAAGAAAGGGAATATCACATATCCAAGAAACAAACAAACAAAGAAACAAACAAACAGACAGAGAAAGAAAGAAAATATGCCAGAAAAATGCCAGTAATCAAGCACAGGCATTTGTTTGTTGGTGTGAGGGCGAATACCAGTTTTGATCAATGAGTACCAGTTCCGCTCGTGACAAGCAGGGCGTGAAAAGGACAATGGGTGGATGTGGGGGGGAGGAAAGGGGATGGGGAGGGGTGGGGAGGGGGAGGGGAGGGGCGGGTGAGAGGGAAGGGAGGTGTGAGTGAAGGGGAGTGAGGGGGGAAGAGGGGAGTGAGGGGAGTGAGGGGGAGAGAGGGGAAGGGGAGGAGCGAATGAGGGGAGGAGGAAAGGGGAGGGGAGGGGCGGGTGAGAGGGGGAGAGGAAAGGGGAGGGGAGGGAAGGGAAGAGTGAGAGGGAGGGGAGGGAAGGGCGAGGGGATGGGAGTGAGTGAAGAGGAGGGGAGGAGCGAATGACGGGGAGAGGAGGACGGGTGACGCGAGAGGCGAGTGAGTGGGGGAGGGGCGAGAGGGGGAGGGGAAGGGGGAGTGAGGAGAAGGTGGAGGAGGGGAGGGAGGGTAAGTTGCCACAACAACCCAGGTGACTGGACACGCTCAGCAGGGAATGTTCTCCCTCCCTTACACGCACACACATACACATATATATATGTGTATATATATATATATATATATATATATATATATATATATATATATATATATATATATATATATATATATATGTATGTATGTATGAATGTATACATATACACATATTTGTACATTTGTATATACATATATATACATATATATATATATATATATATATATATATATATATATATATATATATATTTATTTATTTATTTATTTATATATATGTTTGTGTGTGAGTGTGTGTGTGTGTGTGTGTGTGTGTGTGTGTGAGTGTGTGTGCGTATGTGAGTGTGAGTGTGCGTGTGTGTGTGTGCGTGTGTGCGTTCCTGGCGCCTCGGTTCCCAAAGCGGCCCAGATAAGCCCGCGGCCGATGGCGACGTCTCTCCGGTGGTATAGTCTTCTGCGGTCATCTCGGGTTACGGGCCTCCCTGCACGGCGCGTCACACCTCACCCCCCCTCTTCTCTGGATAAAAACGACGTGGCCTCTTCTCCGGATAAAGACGACGCGCCCTCTTCCTCCGGATAAAGACGACGCGCCCGCTTCTCCGGATAAAGACGACGTGGCCTCTTCTCCGGATAAAGCCGTCATGCCCTCTTCTCCGGATAAAGACGACGCGCCCTCTTCTCCGGATGAAGACGACGCGCCCTCTTCTCCGGATGAAGACGACGCGCCCTCTTCCTCCGGATAAAGACGACGCGCCCGCTTCTCCGGATAAAGACGACGTGGCCTCTTCTCCGGATAAAGACGACGCGCCCTCTTCCTCCGGATAAAGACGACGCGCCCGCTTCTCCGGATAAAGACGACGTGGCCTCTTCTCCGGATAAAGCCGTCATGCCCTCTTCTCCGGATAAAGACGACGCGCCCTCTTCTCCGGATGAAGACGACGCGCCCTCTTCTCCGGATAAAGACGACGTGCCCTCTTCTCCGGATAAAGACGACGTGCCCTCTTCTCCGGATAAAGACGACGTGCCCTCTTCTCCGGATAAAGACGACATGCCCTCTTCTCCGGATAAAGACGACGTGACCTCTTCTCCGGATAAAGACGACGTGGCCTCTTCTCCGGATGAAGACGACGTGCCCTCTTCTCCGGATGAAGACGTCATGCCCTCTTCTCCGGATAAAGACGACGTGCCCTCTTCTCCGGATAAAGACGACGTGCCCTCTTCTCCGGATGAAGACGACGTGGCCTCTTCTCCGGATAAAGACGATGTGCCCTTTTCTCCGGATAAAGACGTCATGCCCTCTTCTCCGGATAAAGACGACGTGCCCTCTTCTCCGGATAAAGACGACGTGCCCTCTTCTCCGGATAAAGACGACGTGGCCTCTTCTCCGGATAAAGACGACGTGCCCTCTTCTCCGGATAAAAACGACATGCCCTCTTCTCCGGATAAAGACGACGTGGCCCTTTCTCCGGATAAAGACGACGGGCCCTCTTCTCCGGATAAAGACGACAAACCCTCTTCTCCGGATGAAGACGTCATGCCCTCTTCTCCGGATGAAGACGTCATGCCCTCTTCTCCGGATAAAGACGTCATGCCCTCTTCTCCAGATAAAAACGACATGCCCTCTTCTCCGGATAAAGACGACGTTCCCTCTTCTCCGGATAAAGACGTCATGCCCTCTTCTCCCACTTATGCCCCCAATACCGGCGCTTCATTCGGAAAACGGACGCACTTCTCGGGGTGTTTTTGGCTCCCTTATCTCCGTTGAAGCGGCTGTCTTATCTCGAGGCGATAGCGGGGCTTCGTGTGGATCTTCGGTTCTTGGGTTTTTACTGAAATTGACCGATAGTTTTCTTGTTATCTGCTGAGTCCGGTTTTTTTGCATTATTTTGCTTATCTTCTGTTGTGTTTTTTGTGTAGGTCTTTCTGTTCTCCATTAACCTGTTTTTCTTTCATTTTCCCCTTCTCCTTATAAATATGTTTTTCTTTTTTTTTCCTTCTCTTCATTCTATTCGTTAAAAAAGATAATCCTTTCATTCCTCCTCTTTTTTTTTTCCTCTCTTCCTCTCTCTCATTTTCCTTTTTCTTTTGTTCTAACAATTTATTGATCGTTTGTTTATATGTAAATGTTTCTTTCCCTTCTCCTCTTCTTCCTTTTTCTTCTCCCTTCTTTCTTCCTCATCTCTACCTTTCTCTTTTTTTCCATTTTGTTTATTATTTGCTTCATCTCTTCATTTCTTTGTCCCCCTTTATATATAATAACATATCATTACATACCATTCTTAATTATGACTTTGATCACCAATAAAGATTCTCTCTATTGCTGATCTGACCTCTCGTATCACCTTGACCTCTCCGTGACCTTTCGTGGCAAAGACAAGAAGCCTGAAGTTCGACCCAATAGGCCTAATTTTGCTATCTGTTCTTGGGTTACTTTTATCTTTCTCTTCATCTCCTTATTTGGTATTCCTGCTGATTCTTCCCTTCCATTCAAGAATTCGATTATGTTTTTATTCCCAGTTCCCTTTTTCGCATTTCTTTTGATTTCTTTCTTCCAATTCTCTTTTCTCTTTTCTCATTTTCTTTCCCTCTAGCTCCTTTTTTTCTTTATACATCTCCTTATATCTCTCTTTCTCTCGCTATCTCTCCATGTCATTCTAATATTCTCCTTTTCTTTTGTTATCTCTCCCTGTATCTCCCTTTCTTAACATTTCGCCCTCTATATCTCCCCTTTCTCTTTATTTCTCTTTATTTCCATTTCAATCCTTCTTCCATTTTTTCCTTTTCCTCTTTTCTTTCCCTTTCTCTCCATTTCTCCATCTTTACCTCCATTTTCTCCCTTTTTCTATCTCTCCATTTCATTTCAGTTTTCTTCTTTTCTTCCGCTTTCTCTCTCTATTTTATCCCTTTCTCTCTCTACATCACCTTTTCTCTCCATGCATCTCCTTATATATTTTTTTCTTCCTTTCTCTCCATTTCATTCTCTTTTTTCTTCCTCTTTTTCCCTTCTCTTCCTTTCTTTCCCTATCTCTCCCTCTATCTCCCTTTCTATATTCCTCCTTCTTCTCTCTTTCTCTCTTTGACTCTACATTTCAATCCCCTTTTTCTTTTCTCCTTCCCTTCTCCCTCCCCTCTTCTCCCTCCTTTCTCCCCTTTCCTCCTCCTTATCCGGTGTACATTTCCTCCATTCCCACAATTTCTAACAGCGGCTGAGATTAGGCTTAGTGGCAGCATGACAGCCTTGACACTGGTATGACACTTAGACCCCCATTTCGCCACGTCTCTCATTACGTGCAATGCTGGTGGTGGTCGCGGTGTGGGAAACGCTGTTGTCAAAAGACTCGAAAAAGCCGTCTGGAAATAGGAAATGAGGGTAGGAAATGAGGGAATTTGGGAGGCTTGAGATAGATGTTGATAATCTATTTGCTGAAGGGAAGGAAGAAGTGAATTGGGATTTAAAGACTAGTGGAGTTTAAGGATTCGTGTTCCGTCAAACAAGTTTGTTTGTTTTTTTCTAAAAAAAAAAAATCTCGTATGTTATTTTCGTGAATGATAATATACCTTGTTCCTTCAGACAAGTTTTTTTTTTTCTAAACAATTTCTTTTCGTTGTATATCTCAATTTCGTGAATAATAACATTCCTTTTTTTTTCTTCTAAACAATTTCTTTTCGTTGTATATCTCAATTTCGTGAATAATAACATTCCTTTTTTTTTCTTCTAAACAATTTCTTTTCGTTGTATATCTCAATTTCGTGAATAATAACATACCTTGTTCCGCCAGACAAGTTTTTTTTTCTTCTAAACAATTTCTTCTTGTTGTCTATTTCAATTTCGTGAATAATGACATTCCTTTCTCGGAGACATTTCTCGACATTTCTCAGAGTAGTATGGCTTATCTTTCAAGAAATCACGGTGACTTTTATGCCTTTCCAACAACAACAACAACACACACACTTAAGAAGACACGCAGAACTCCGCCAACATTGAGTTATGTTTCTGTTAGATCCAAGTATTGCAATGATATTCCCTATTTCTATCTCCTGTTATTTCCCTTCACGTGATTTAGGGTCCATGATTAGGGTTAGAATGAGAAATAGTCTGAGAGATTTTTACCATATCTGTCTTTTCATATGTGTGATTTTGTCCTAGATTTATTATCTAAGACTTAATTTAAGCCATTTTCGTGTTATCTGCTGTATATCGGGATACAGTATCATGTGAGATTAGATAAAATGTAATTTACGGCTAACAGAGGTTTGTTTTCGTCTTATATATATATATATATATATATATATATATATATATATATATATATATATATATATATATATATATATATATACATATATATATATAATATATATATATATATATATATATATACATACATATATATATATATGTGTGTGTGTGTGTGTGTGTGTGTGTGTGTGTGTGTGTATGTGTGTGTGTGTGTGTGTGTGTGTGTGTGTGTGTGTGTGTGTGCGTGTGTGTGTAGATAGATATACATACATTCACTTACATATGCACACACTGTATAGTTACATTCATGCATATATGACTGTTGTGAGTATCTTCTGCTCTTAGTTTTTGCACGTCCTCATGACCCTGCAATATCTTAATTATTTCTTAATTATTCTTTGATTAAGAAGGAGAAATGGGGAGGGCCAGGCTAAGGCAAGGCTTAACTAGATGCGTTTCTTTGGGTAAAGTATTTTCATGTATATACTTATAAAAAAAAAAAAAAAAAAAAAAAAAAAAAAAAAAAAAGATGGTTATGATTGGTCTTCTGCGAGTCACCAGCTGATAACGTTGGCTTATCCTTATCAGTCAGTCATGTGGGCCGATGCTGCCGGCTGTGTACTACCCCTCCCCCTCCCCCTCCCCCCCCCCTTCACACAGTGCTACATTATTTTTTTTTCTGCGTTCTCTCAAAATATATTTGCAATTTTTTGTCTTACTTCTCAAAAAGCAGGGTATGTTACTAGTATAGTAACAGCCATACTACAGGAACAAGTATAACGGTAATATAAAGGTCAAGAAGTACTAGTACGGGTGGGGTACCCCCTGCCCCCCCACCCCCTTCCTCTCTTATCCCCCATCCCCCCCATTCTCCATCTCCCCCCCCCCCCCCATCATCCCACCCCATGAACTCGCTATGCCCCCCTCATTCACCTGCGTGAGAGTGCCACCCCGCAGTGCCTATCTGGACCTGGACCTTCCTGCACGTTCTAGTTCCCTCGTTGTTCCGTGGCACCCTCAGGTAGGTGCCAACTCGCCCTGTCGCATCAAGAGTGCCCTCCACGCCCCTTGCTGCCGAGTCTGTCAAGCCGGCCATCTCCTTCTGCCCTTTTATTTA
>NC_091579.1:30901055-30908555 GCF_042767895.1 Penaeus vannamei
ATATATATATATATATATATATATATATATATACAATGTTGCTCGAGACGTGCATCATGATGGGGCGAATGCATACATAAATGGAGAGAAAGAAAGATGGAGAAATAAATAGACAGACAGAGAAAAAGACGGATACGCAGCCAGACAGACAGACAAGATAGACAGACAGACAAACACAACAGATACAAACACACAAACACACAAGCACAACAGACACAAACACAACAGACACAAACACAACAGACACAAACACAACAGACACAAACACACAAACACAACAGACACAAACACAACAGACACAAACACACAAACACACAAACACAACAGACACAAACACAACAGACACAAACACACAAACACACAAACACAACAGACACAAACACACAAACACAACAGACACAAACACAACAGACACAAACACACAAACACACAAACACAACAGACACAAACACACAAACACAACAGACACAAACACAACAGACACAAACACACAAACACACAAACACAACAGACACAAACACACAAACACAACAGATACAAACACACAAACACAACAGACACAACATAACACACAAACACACAAACACAACAGACACAAACACACAAACACAACAGACACAACATAACACACAAACACACAAACACAACAGACACAACATAACACACAAACACACAAACACACAAACACACAAACACAACTACATTTCCAACCCACGAGACATGCGAGCTCCACGAGGTCTCCGACAGGAATCACTTTGTCCCTTTTCGCTCATGGCTTTAAGCTACGAACTGTCACCTGGCGGAGGAATCTGAGACTTTCCTTGTTTCTCTCTTTTATTTTGTCTCTTTTTCATCTCTTTTGAAGGGGGAGCTGCTGTTTCTAATATGGTGGGACTTTTTTGTCTATTTTCTTTCTTTCTCTTTCTTTCTCTTTCTTTCTCTCTTTTTCTTTATATTTTTGTTGTTGTTTTTTTCTCTTCCGCTCTCTGTCTCTGTGTCTGTGTTTCTCGGTCTCTCTGTCTCTCTGTCTCTCTCTCTCTCTCTCTCTCTCTCTCTCTCTCTCTCTCTCTCTCTCTCTCTCTCTCTCTCTCTCTCTCCCTCCCTCCTCCCTCCTCCCTCCCACCCACCCACCCTCCCACTCTCCCTCCCTCCTCCTCCCTCCCTCCCTCCCTCCCTCCCTCCCACCCACCCACCCTCCCTCTCTCCCTCCCTCCCTCTCTCCCTCCCTCCCTCCCTCTCCCCCTCCCTCCCTCCCTCCCTCCCTCCCTCCCTCCCACCCACCCACCCACCCTCCTCCCCCTATCCCTCCCTCCCTCCCTCCCACCCTCCCTCCCTCCCCCCCTCCCATCCACCACCCTTCCTCCCTCCCTCCTTCTCCCTCCCTCCCTCCCACCCCCACCCACCCTCCCTCCTTCCCTCCCTCCCTCCCTCCCCTCCCTCCTCTCCCTCCCTCCCTCCCTCCCACCCACCCACCCACCCACCCACCCACCCAACCACCCACCCACCCACCCTCTCCTCCCTCCCTCCCTCCCTCCCTCCCTCTCCCTCTCCTTCCCTCCCTCCCTCCCTCTCCCTCTCCCTCTCTTCACCCCAAAATAGCAAAATTGAATAGTCTTTTGAAAATCGAGACGTGACGTGATCAAAAGAATTTTTTGTTTTTTTCCTTTTCCTTTTTTTTCCCTTATACGTTCAATTTTCTTTTACGAAAGGAGTTGTCTCAGGGTATAGCGACGTCGCGGCTGCAATCGGCACAGCGAGGATGCAAGTGATCAGCGTGCAACAAAGTGAAGGGATGGATTGTGATGAATTTCAAAACGTGAAATAGCGATCCCTTGGAAACAGTGAGGGAGACGAGACCGTGTTTCCGCCTTTGCTGAGAGAGAGAGAGAAGATGAGAAGGATGAGGAGGAGAAGGAAGAAGAAGAAAGATATGAGGAGGAGGAGGAGGAAAAAGAGGAGGAGGAGGAGGAAGAAAGAGATGATGATGATGAGGAGAAGGAGGAAGAAGACAAAGATGATTATGAGGAGGAGGAGGAAGAAGAAAAAGATGAGGAGGAGGAGGAAGAAGAAGAAAGAGATGATGATGAGGAGGAGGAAGAAGAAGAAAAAGATGATGATGACGAAGGAGGAGGAAGGAGAAAAAGAGGAGGAGGAAGAAGAAAGAGATGATGGTGAAGAGGAGGGGGGAGAAGAAGAAAAAGATGAGGAGGAGGAAGATGGAAAAAATGATGATGAGGAGGAGGAAGAGGAAAGAGATGATGAGGAGGAGGAGGAAGAAGAAAGAGATGAGGAGGAGGAGGAAGAAGAAAAAGAGGAGGAGGAGGAGGAAGAAGAAGAAAAAGATGAGGAGGAGGAGGAAGAAGAAGAAAAAGATGAGGAGGAAGAGGAAGAAGAAAGAGATGATGATGAGGAGGAAGAAGAAGAAAGAGATGATGAGGAGGAGGAGAAGGAAGAAGAAAAAGATGATGATGACTAAGGAGGAGGAAGGAGGAAAAGAGGAGGAGGAAAAAGAAAGAGATGATGGTGAAGAGGAGGGTGGAGAAGAAGAAAAAGATGAGGAGGAGGAAGATGGAAACAATGAGGAGGAGGAGGAGGAGGAAGAGGAAAGAGATGATGATGATGATGAGGAGGAGGAATAAGAAAAAGATGAGGAGGAGGAAGAAAGAGATGAGGAGGAGGAAGAAGAAAGAGATGTTGATGATGAGAAGGAGGAAGAAGAAAGAGATGATGATGAGTAGGAGGAGGAATAAGAAAAAGATGAGGAGGAAGAAGAAAGAGATGAGGAGGAGGAGGGAGAAGAAAAAGATGGTGATGAGGAGGAGGAGGAATAAGAAAAAGATGATGATGATGATGATGATGACTGAGGAAAGATGATGATGAATATGAAGATGATGATGATGATGATGCTGGTGAAGAACAAGAAGAAGAAGACACTTCTACGCACTCACAAACGCACACGCACTTCTACGCACACCCACAAACGCAGACACGCACACACACGCACGCACACACACACGCACGCGCGCGTTTCCTGGCGTTCCACTTGTTCATCGATTCCTCACCTTTATCTTCGTCCCATTCCTACCTTGGGGGGGGGGGTAGAGGGAAGAGGGAGGGAGGGTAGAAGGTAGAAGGTAGGGTGGTAGGAGGTGGGTGGGTGGGGTGGGGGGGGAGGGGAGGGTGGTAGGAGGTGGGGGGGTAGGTGGAGGGTAGAAGGTAGGGTGGTAGGATAGGGGGGGAGGGTAGGGTGGTAGGAGGTGGGGGGGGGGGTGGAGTGTGAGGGTAGAAGGTAGGGTGGTAGGAGGTGGGTGGCGAGGGGAGGGGGGTAGCAGGTGGGGGGGTGGAGGGGGTGAGGAGAGGGTGGTAGGAGGTGGGGGGGTGGAGTGTGAGGGTAGAAGGTAGGGTGATAGGAGGGGGGGAAGTAGGTGGAGGGTAGGGGAGAGGTAGGTAGGTATATAGGGCAGGGGTGGAAGAGGGGAGGGGGAGGAGGAGGGGAGGGGAAGAGGATGCAGGTGGGTCGGAAGGTGAGGGAGGGGGGAGGGTAGGGGGGAGGGGTGGATCTGGGTGGAGGGTGGGGGAGTATAAATGATAAATAGATGGAGAAGAAGGGGAGATAGGGAGAAGAAGAAGGGGGAGAGGGAAGGAGGAGATAGGTCTACAAGGGAGGGAGGAAGAGGAAGAGAAGGAAAGAAGGAGAGAGGGAAGAGGGGAGAGGGGGAGAGGGATAAGGGGTATAATAGATAGATAAAGGGAGGAGAAGAAAGGGGAGATGAGGAGGAAAGGGGAAGGAGAGGGATTTGCAGAAAGGGCAGCAGATAAGTTAACAGATAAGCCCGTAAAGGAAGAGAGGAGAAGAGAAGAGATAAGAGGGAAGAAAGGGAGAGGAAAGAGGGGAGAAAGGAGAAGGAGAGAAAAAAGGGAAGGGAGGAGAGGGGAGAGAGAAGAGGGGAAAAGGGGAGAGAGGAGAAGCGGATAGGGGGAGAGGGATGAGGGGAGAGAGAAGAGGGGAAACGGAGAAAGAGAAGAAGGGAAGAGGGGAGAGAGGAGAGGGGGAGAAGGGAGAAGGAGAGAAAAAAGAGAAGGGAGGAGGGGAAGACGGGAGAGGAGAGAGAGGAGAAGCGGATAAGGGGAGAGGGAGGAGGGGAGAGAGGAGAAGGGAAGAAGGAAAAGGGGGAAGAGAAGAAGGGAGAAGGAGAGAAAAAAGAGAAGGGAGGAGAGCGGAAGAGGGGAAAAGGGGAGAGAGGAGAAGCGGATAGGGGGAGAGGGAGGAGGGAAAAGTGGAAAGAGAAGAAGGGAAGAGGGGAGAAGGAGGAGAAGGGAGAAGAAGAGAAAAGGGGAGGGGAGGAGAGGGGAGAGAGAAGAGGGGAAAAGGGGAGAGAGGGAGGAGGGAAAAGTGGAAAGAGAAGAAGGGAAGAGAGGAGAAGGAGGAGAAGGGAGAAGAGGGGAAACAGGGAAGAGAGGAGAAGGAGGAGAGGGGAGAGAGAGAGAAGAGGGGAAACAGGGAGAGAGAGGGGAGAGGGGAAGGGAGAGAGAAGAGGGGAAACAGGGAGAGAGAGGGGAGAGGGGAGAGGGGAAGGGAGAGAGGTAACGTGCAGCTCCCTACGACTCTCCTATTTTAAACTTGCTCTTTAATCAGGCTCGGGTTTCAGATCGAGGCTTGCTATCCCCTTGACTTGTTTCCGCCTGTTCAAAAAGTGTATGTTTATGTGTGTGTGTTTGTTTGTATGTGCGGGTGAGTTCATGTGTGTGTGTGCGGGTGAGCTCATGTGTGTGTGTGTTTATGTGTGTGTGTTTATGTTTGTATGTGCGGGTGAGTTCATGTGTGTGCGTTTATGTGTGTGTGTTTTTATGTGTGTATGTGCGGGTGAGTTCATGTGTGTGTGTTTATGTGTGTATGTTTGTTTGTATGTACGGGTGAGTTCATGTGTGTATGTGCGGGTGAGTTCATGTGTGTATGTGCGGGTAAGTTCATGTGTGTGTGTTTATGTGTGTATGTTTATGTGTGTATGTGCGGGTGAGTTCATGCGTGTGTGTTTATGTGTGTATGTTTGTTTGTATGCACGGGTGAGTTCATGTGTGTGTGTTTATGTGTGTATGTGCGGGTGAGTTCATGTGTGTATGTGCGGGTGAGTTCATGTGTGTGTGTTTATGTGTGTATGTTTGTTTGGATGTACGGGTGAGTTCGTGTGTGTCTGTTTATGTGTGTATGTGCGGGTGAGTTCATGTGTGTGTGTTTATGTGTGTATGTTTATTGGTATGTACGAGTGAGTTCATGTATGTATGTGCGGTAGAGTTCATGTATGTTTACGTGTGAGTGTGCATTGGCGTATGTATGTTTATGTGCAGCTGTATACACTCTATCTGTCTGTTTGTGTAGGTGTGTGTGAATTGAGTGTATGTATGTTTATGTGAGCGGTTTGTGTGTATATGTTTATGTTTATGTGTGTCTGCTTCCATGTGCGTGTTTATGTGTGTGTTTATTTCCTAGTGTCTTTCTGTATATTTGTTTTAAGTACGTATCTATTCGGGTTTCTTTATAAGTGTTTTTATTACTTTTTTAATGAATGGTAAAACAGGATAAGATCAAACAATTAGGAAATATAATAATTCAAGGGATAAGGAAGATGAAACGAGGGAGAGACAACAGATAAACGATAATAAAAGAGAAAAGAATAAATAAAGAAAAAAAGTAAGAAATATAAAAAAATAAAACATCAATAAGAAAAAAAAAATAAATAAAAGAAATATGAGAGAACAAAGCCATTAATATAATGAAAAAAGAGGATTTAGATACATCATTACGACAGAAATAAATATTAAAACCATTTAAGGGGAAACGAGATTATTCGAAAAAGTGAAAAGTTTCGAAATTGGACGAAACTTTAATTCATAAAAGAAATATGAGAGAAAAAAAGCCATTAATATATTTTAAAAAAGAGGATTTAGATACATCATTACGACAGAAATGAATATTAAAGCCATTTAAGGGGAAACGAGATTATTCGAAAAAGTGAAAAGTTTCGAAACAGAACGAAACTTTAATTCATAGTTTTAGGCAAACGAGGGACGAGAAAGATTTAAGAAAACATATAAATGAAGAAAGAAAAATACGAAAAATCAAACACACTAATATTAAGACCCGTACAAACATACAAACAAACATAAAAACATAAGACATAAACGTACACATACAAACGAACAACTTCATGCACAAAACCTACACAATATGACAAACCAACATATTCACACAAAAACAAGCACACAAACAAATCATTAGCAGGCAAACAAACAAAAAATACAAACAAATGTAAACAAACATGCAAAAACAACAAAAACATGCAGACACAAACCAACAAACTCACAAACAAACAAAAAACATTAACTTACAAACAAAAAAACACAAACAAACAAAACATTCACATACAAACAAAAAACACAAACAAAAAAACATTCACAAAAAACACAAACAAACAAAACATTCACATGCAAAAAAAAAACACAAACAAAAAAATACACACAAACAAAAAAACGTTGACATACAAAAATAAACACACAAACAAAACAAAAACATTCACAAACAAAAAAACATTCACAAACAAACAAAACATTCACAAAACACATTCACAAACAAAAAAACATTCACAAACAAAACAAAACATTCACAAACAAAAACAAACACACAAACCAACCATTCAAAAGCAGCAGAAGAGCTTTACGACGAGCGAAGAAGGGGGGAAGAGATCCTCCCAGTCTGGCGTGACACCAAGAGACAGAAATACGAAAAATGACGTCACAACATGCCCAACATACCTGACTTCGCCCCCACATAGTTTCCATCCCGGTTATGACTCCGCCTGTAATTCACTAACCCTGATTAATTAACTAATTATCTTTATATGAGGCTGTAATGTCGGGGTGTTTGGTCTAGTCTGCGTGTGACCTGGAAAGAAAAAGGTTAAGAATAGGAGATAAATAGACTATTAAAAAGAAATAGATAGAAGGTAGATAGATAGAGAGGATAGGTGTAAATAGACATATGTTGGGAAGGTCGGGAATACATGTAGTAATGTAAGGGGGAGAGTTAATGAAAATGTATACATAATTATTCCATTATTTCAGTCTCGTTCTTCCGTCAATATCATTATCATCATCACCAACATCAGCAATACTCTTGTTATCGTTATTATCGTTATTATCCTTTATTGCAATTACTCTGAGATTTGCCCATTTTTATCTACAAACACCACCTCCCTGGAATAACTTTTATCTACGTTATGGCGAATCAGAATCAACTTTATGAATCAGCTGATTGCGGTTGGGATTCTGATCACGTACGATTCCTAATACTCATGAATTAAGGAGTATTTAACACTACGTCCCTGTGGGCCTTACAGACACACAATATACTTTCTTGTTTGTTTGTCTGTTTGTTTTAGTTTGTTAGACTACGTCCCTGTGGGCCTTACAGACACACAATATACTTTTTTGTTTGTTTGTCTG
>NC_091579.1:30928555-30930497 GCF_042767895.1 Penaeus vannamei
GGGAAGGAGTGGGAGGGGGGGGAAGGAGTGGGAGAGGGAGGGGGAGGGATGGAGTGGGAGAGGGGGAGGAGAGATGGAGAGGGAAGACGGAGGTGGAAACGAGAGCAAGCGGTTTTGTCGTACTTCAAGAATGGCGTCAGGGGTGAGGTTGAGAGGGAAGGATGGGGGGGAGGAGGGAGGGAAGGAGTGGGAGAGAGGAGAGGGGGGAGGAGGGGAGAGGGAGGAAGGGGAGGGGGGGGATGGAGGGATAGGGAGGGATGGAAGGGAGTGTGGAGAGGGAGGGGGGAAGGGAGTGGGAGGGGGAGGGGGAAGGAGTGGGAGAGGAGAGGGTGGATAGGGAGGGGGGAAAGGAGGAGGAGAGGAGAGGAGAGATGGAGTGGGAGGGGGGGAAGGGATGGGAGAGGGAAGGAGAGATGGAGAGAGGGACGGGGGAAGGAATGGGAGAGGGAGAGGGGAAGGAATGGGGAGAGGGAGGGGGGGAAGGAATGGGAGAGGGAGGGGGTGGAAGGAATGGAAGAGGAGAGATGGAAGAGGAAGGGAAGGGAAGGAGTGGGAGAGGAGAGGAGAGATGGAGAGGGAAGGGAGTGGGGAGAGGAGAGATGGAGAGGGAGGGGGAAGGAATGGGAGAGGAGAGAGATGGAGAGGAAGGAAGGGAAGGAGTGGGAGAGGAGAGGAGAGATGGAGAGGGAAGGAGTGGGAGAGGAGAGATGGAGAGGGAGGGGGAAGGAATGGGAGGAGGAGAGATGGAGAGAGGAAGGAAGGGAAGAGTGGGAGAGGTGAGAGGAGAGATGGAGAGGGAAGGAGTGGGAGAGGAGAGATGGAGAGGGAGGGGGAAGGAGAATGGGAGAGGAGATGAGATGGAGAGTGGAGGGGGGAAAGGAGAGAGAGAGAGATGGAGAGGAAGGGGAGAGAGGAAATAGAGAGTGGAGGTAGAGAGAGTGAGAGGGGGGAGGGGGAGGAGAGAGCGATAGGGAGAGGGAAATTGACAGATAGAATAACAGAAGTAGAAGCAAAGATAGATAGAGACTGAAGAACAGATTTGTAGAGACAGAAAGAAAGAGATACAGAGAGTCTGACGAGTATAAGCATCCAACAGATCTTTTGGGAGGACAAGATTTATGAGGTTATCTCCGATCGTGAGTCGCTGTGTGGGTTTCAGATCAAACTGCTCATGCTGAGAGGGTGTAGGTGTGTCACGTGAGGTAAAACAACACTTCTAGCATTTGAAGCTGAAAGGAGACCCAGCCCCGAGTATATGTCTCTGAATATATATGTGTTTCCATGTATATATAAATACTAATAAGTCTGTTTATGTGTTTCCTTGTATGTATAAATACTACTAGGTCTGTTTATGTGTTTCCTTGTGTATATAGATAATACTGAGTTTGTATATCTGTTTTCATGCATATATAAGTACTAAGCACGTATCTTTTAAGCTTGTCAGTATAGATTCCGTAAATTTAAAGCAAGGAGTAACATTCTTTACTCCCTAATCGACATATTGCCTGTCAACTGAGCTGATAAAACATCCACACGCCCTCATATGACAGCAAACCTTGTCACGCCCCTTTTAACAAGTCATGACACATACAACCCGTTACAACTTAAAAAAAAAAAAAATAATCAAGGGATAGAAAAATAGATAACCTGATATCTCAAGAGTGTGTCACTGGTTCCTTAAGGTTGTCACGCCTGTCATGCACTAGAGTCTAAGTTTGAAGAAACGTTTACCGCCCTGATTCCGCCTCTGAGGTTGCCGCTTCATGTTTTCACTTTCTTATCGCTCACGCCCACGCCCACGCCCGGATTCCGGATTTGGACTTGGCGAAGAGAAGTAAGTTGCAGCGGGCGGTGGTCACGTGCTCAGTGTGACTGCGTGGTCAGTAAGGCTGTTTCTGCTGTGTGTACGTCTATAGATGCGCAAACACACACACATATATAT
>NC_091579.1:30930997-30943497 GCF_042767895.1 Penaeus vannamei
CCTCCCCCCCACTTCTCCTTCCCTCTCCCTCATTTCTCCCTCTCTCTCCCTCCCTCTCCCTCATTTCTCCCTCCCTCTCCCTCATTTTTCCCTCATTTCTCCCTCCAGGTCGACCTCCGCGCGGGCTGCCTCAACTCCAACGACTGTTTCGTGGTGGCGACTCCCCAGACGACTTACGTGTGGTGCGGGAAGGGCTCCACCGGCGACGAGAGGGAGATGGCCAAGACGTACGCCTCCAGCAGGGGAGACACCTTCATCGTGTCTGAAGGTGAGGGAGGATGGGGGTGGATGGGGGGGAGAATCACGTTTTTTTTTTTTTTTTTTTTTTTTTTTTTTGGTATGTGTTTTGTGTGTGTGTGTGTGTGTGTGTGTGTGTGTGTGTGTTTGGAGGGGTATAGTGGGGTGCTTTTTAGGGGGAGTGGGGAAAGTAGGGAGTAATTTTTTTTTTAAGTACATGGGGAGCCTTTTTTATTTTATCTTTTTGATGATGTGGCGGGGGATTTTTTTTTTTTTGGGGGGGGGGGGTATGTGGGGGATTTTTGGAAGTATAAGGAAAGCCTTTTTTAGTTGTTTTTTATTTTATGATGTGTGTGTGGGGGGGGATTTATTTAAGGGGGGGGGGGGATAAGAACCTCATATTTCGTTTTCGTTTTTATTGTATGAGGGAATAATTTGGGGGCGCGGGGGGGGGGATAAAGAAGAGCCTCATATTTTGTTTTGTTGTGTGAGAAGATGAATTAGGAAGGACAAAGAAAGCTTCATACTTCGGTTATGTATGAGGGGAAGAGGATCCTTTGGGAGTGATCAAGAGAACCTCATATTTAACTTTCCTTTTCTGTATTAGGAAGGGGATACTTTAGTCGATATAAAATGAGGGGAAAAAGGGGAAAAAAAACCTCATTGTTTCCTACTCATACGAAGAAATAATTGAAGAATAAAGATGAAAGAAGAAAGAGAACCTTATACTTTCCCCTTTTTTCACTTTCGTATGAGGGGAGTGGAGTAAGGGGACCGTGAGATGGGCTCGAGGGGAAAATTATGAGGCGATAAGTGGGGACAGGAAGAAGAAGAAGAAAAAAAGAAAAAGAGAGAGAGAAGGGAAATTCTGAGGAGTAAGTGGAGACAAGGAAAATAAGAAAAAGAAGAAGGAGGAGGAGGAGGAGGAGGAGGAGGGGAAACTCTGAGGGAGACAAGGGGAAGAAGAAGAAGAAAAAATAAAAGAAAAAGAGAGAAGGGAGACAAGGAGCAGAAGAAGAGAGAGAAGGGAAATTCTGAGGAGTAAGTGGAGACAAGGAAAATAAGAAAAAGAAGAAGAAGGAGGAGGAGGAGGAAGGGAAACTCTGAGGGAGACAAGGAGAAGAAGAGGAAGAAGAGAGCAGGGAAAATTCTGAGGCGATGAGTGGGGACAGGAAGAAGAAGAAAAAAAAAGAGGAGAAGAAGAGGAAGTAAAAGAAGAGAGAGGGGAATCTCTGAAGGGATAAGTGGAGATAAGAGGAAGAAGAAGAATAGAGAAAGGGGAAAGTCTGAGGGAGACAAGGAGAAGAAGAAGAAGAAAAGAGATGGGAAATTCTGAGGGGATAAGTGGAGACAAGGAAAAGAAGAAAAGGAAGAAAGAGAAGAAGAAGAGGAAGAAGAGAAAGGGGAAACTCTGAGGGAGACAAGGAGAAGAAAAAAAAAAGAAAAAGAGAGAAGGGAAACTCTGAGGAGATACATGGAGACAAGGAAAAGAAGAAAAAGAAGAGGAAGAAGAGAAAGGGGAAACTCTGAGGGAGACAAGGAGAAGAAGAAGAAGAGAGAAAGAAGGAAACTCTGAGGAGATAAGTGGAGGCAAGGAAAAGAAGAAAAAGAAGAAAGAGAAGAAGTAGGAGGAGGGGAAACTCTGAGGGAGACAAGGAGAAGAAGAAGAAGAAGAGAGAAAGAAGGAAACTCTGAGGGGATAAGTAGAAACAACAAGAAGAAGAAGAAGAGAGAGAAGATAAGTGAAGACAAGGAAAAGAAGAAGAGGAAGAGGAAGAAGAGAAAAGGGGAACTAAGAAGGAAACTCTGAGGAGATAAGTGGAAACAAGAAGAAGAAGAAGGAGGAGGAGAAGGGAGACAAGGAATAGAATAAGAGAGAAGAAAAAGGGGAAACTCTGAGTAGATATGTGGAGACGAAGATGAAGAAGAAGAAGGAGGAGGAGGAGAGAGAGAGGAAGCGAGTAAGAATCGATAAGGAAAGGGTAAGAGGGTCGTAGAGTCCGAGACGAAGAGCTCTGAAGGGGAAAGAATGGGGGAATAGAGACACGTAGAGGAGAGAGAAGGGATCAAGAAAGGGGAAATGGGGGAATACAATAATAAGGGAGGAAGAGAAGTGGCGGAGGAGAGAAGAAAACCAAAAAGGGAAAAGGAGGAATACGTTAATAAGGGAGAACAGAAGGATTCCAAAAAAGGGAAAAGGAGGAAGATGATAAAAAAGGAAGAAGAGAAGAAGCGGCAGAGAGAGAGGGAATTAAACAAGGCAAAAGCGAAATACGGTAAAAAGGGGAGAAGAGAAGTAATCCAAAAAATGAAAAAGGGGAAATACAATAAAAAGTAAGAAGAGATGAAGCGAAGAGGAGATGGAATCCAAAAAAAAGAAAGAAAAAGGGAAAATACAATAAAGAGAGAGAAGAGAAGAAACAGAAAACAGAAGGAGAGCAGAAAGAGAGAAAAAGAAATACAGTAAAAGGGCGAAGAGATACACGAAGATAAATCAAAGTGAAGAGAAGAATTAGAAAGAGAAAAGGAAATACCAAAGAGAAGAGAAGAAGTAGAAAACAGAAGAAATACAGTAAGAGAAAAGAGGAAATGCAGAGAGAAGAGAAGAAGAAGCCAGAAAACAGAAGAAATGCAGAAAGAGAAAAGAGGAAATGCAGAGAGAAGAGAAGAAGCAGAAAGAGAGAAAAGGAAATGCAGTAAAAAGAGGGAAGAGAAGAAATGCAGAAAGAGAATAAAAGGAAATGCAGTAAAAAGAGGGAAGAGATACACGCAGATAAACCACAGGAAGTTTAAGCAAGATGAAACCTTAAAAAAAGAGTTAGTTGATGGACCGAAAGCCGCCAGAGATAATCTGAATAATGAATAAATGAATAAATGAATAATAGGAATAGCAGGAATAGATTAATAAATGAATAAATACAGTGATGAATGGGTGAATGAATAAGTCCTTGCGTAAATGAATGAATGAATAAACAAGCACCTCTCTACTCAAAAAAAACAAAAAGAAATAAAAAGTAGAAAATAAAGTAAAGTAATAATTAATATTATATATATATATATATATATATATATATATATATATATATATATATATATATATATATATATATAGAGAGAGAGAGAGAGAGAGAGAGAGAGAGAGGGAGAGAGAGAGAGAAAGCGAGAGAGAGAGAGAGAGAGAGAGAGAGAGAGAAGGGAGAGAGAGAGAGAGAGAGAGAGAGAGAGAGAGAGAGAGAGAGAGAGAGAGACAGAGAGAGAGAGAGACAGATAGACAGAGACAGAGACAGACAGAGAGAGAGAAAGACAGAGACAGACAGAGAGATTAAGAAAAAACATTAAAAAAAGAGAGAGAGAGAGAGGAAAGAGAGAAAGACAGACACAGACAGAGAGATAAAAAAAAAACATGAAAAGAGAGAGAGAGAGAGAGAGAGAGAGAGAGAGAGAGAGAGAGAGAGATAAAGAGACACAGAGAGAAAGAGACAGACAGAGAGATAAAGAAAAAAAAACATTTAAAAAAAAGAGAGACAGAGACAGAGACAGAGAGAAAGACAAGAGACAGACAGACAGAGAAAAAAAAGAAAGAAAGAAAACCCCCCAAAATATCCCTAAAAAAAAAAGAAAAAAAACTAAGACAAGAGACAGACAGAGAAAGAAACAAAGAAAGAAAACCCCAAAATATCCCTAGAAAAAAAAACGTTTTTTTTTTTTTCTCTCCTTTTTCCCTCCCGAAGGCCACGAGAAGGAGGAGTTCTGGCGCGCCCTCGGGGGCAAGGAGGCCTACGCCACGACCCCCAAGCTGAAGGAGGAGCACCCGGCCCACTCGCCGCGCCTCTTCCAGTGCAGCAACGCCACGGGAGTCTTCAAGGGTGAGTCTTGTGTTTGTTGGTGCGTTTGTTTGTGTGTTTGTTTGTTTACTTGTGTGTTTGTTTGTGTGTGTGCTTGGTAATGTGTTTGTTTACTTGTGTGTTTGTTAATGTGTTCGTTTCTGTGTGTGTTTGGTAATGTGTTTGTTTCTCTGTGTGTTTGTTGGTGTGTGTGTGTGTGTGTTTGTTGGTGTGTGTCTGTTTGTTTGCTAATGTGTTTGTATGTGTGTGTTTGTGTTTAATAATGTGTTTGCTTGTGTGTTTATTTGTGTGTGTTTGTCAATGCGTTTGTGCGTGTGTGTTTGTTTACTGTGTGTTTGTGTTTATTAATGTGCTTGTTTGTGTGTGTATGTTTGTTTAGGTGTTTGTGTGTGTGTTTGTTGTTTATTAATGTGTCTGTCTGTGTGTGTAATTTAATGAATATGTTTGTGTGCTCGTGTGTGTGTGTGTGTGTGTGAGTGTGAGTGTGTGTGTGTGTGTGTGTGTGTGTGTTTGTGTGTGTATGTGTGTGTTTGTGTGAACATTCGCGTGTATGTTCTTTCGTGGGTTTATATATTCCCCCTTATACTTAATACTTCCATTACCATTCAAAAATATACGGTATGATTACCAACAATTTAGGACACATAACGAAGCAAAAGAAATCCGTTTTCTATGCGTCGTTTTCTTTAACAGAAACCCGTTTTCTATGCCCTATTTTGTATTGAGAAATCCGTTTTCTATGCTCTATTTTAGAAGAAATTCGTCTTCTATTCACCGTTTTGATGAGAAAATCGTTGTCTATTTTCCGTTTTGAAGAAAAACTCGTTTTCTATGCCCCATTTTTTCGTAAATCTCCGTTTTCTATGCCCCATTTTTACGTAAACCTCCGTTATCCATGCCCCATTTTTACGTAAATCTCCGTTTTCTATGCCCCATTTTTACGTAAATCTCCGTTTTCTATGCCCCATTTTTACATAAATCACCGCTTTCTATGCCCCATTTTTACATAAATCACCGCTTTCTATGCCCCATTTTTTCGTAAATCTCCGTTTTCTATGCCCCATTTTTACGTAAACCTCCGTTATCCATGCCCCATTTTTACGTAGATCTCCGTTTTCTATGCCCCATTTTTACATAAATCACCGCTTTCTATGCCCCATTTTTACATAAATCACCGCTTTCTATGCCCCATTTTTACGTAAATCTCCGTTTTCTATGCCCCATTTTTACGTAAATCTCCGTTTTCTATGCCCCATTTTTACGTAAATCTCCGTTTTCTATGCCCCATTTTTACGTAAATCTCCGTTTTCTATGCCCCATTTTTACGTAAATCTCCGTTTTCTATGCCCCATTTTACGTAAATCTCCGTTTTCTATGCCCCATTTTTACGTAAATCCCCGTTTTCTATGCCCCATTTTTACATAAATCTCCGTTTTCTATGCCCCATTTTTACGTAAATCTCCGTTTTCTATGCCCCATTTTTACGTAAATCTCCGTTTTCTATGCCCCATTTTTACATAAATCTCCGTTTTCTATGCCCCATTTTTACATAAATCTCCATTTTCTATGCCCCATTTTTACGTAAATCCCCGTTTTCTATGCCCCATTTTTACGTAAATCTCCGTTTTCTATGCCCCATTTTTACGTAAATCCCCGTTTTCTATGCCCCATTTTTACATAAATTTCCGTTTTCTATGCCCCATTTTTACGTAAATCTCCGTTTTCTATGCCCCATTTTTACGTAAATCTCCGTTTTCTATGCCCCATTTTTACATAAATCTCCGTTTTCTATGCCCCATTTTTACGTAAATCTCCGTTTTCTATGCCCCATTTTTACGTAGATCTCCGTTTTCTATGCCCCATTTTTACGTAAATCTCCGTTTTCTATGCCCCATTTTTACGTAAATCCCCGTTTTCTATGCCCCATTTTTACGTAAATCCCCGTTTTCTATGCCCCATTTTTACGTAAATCTCCGCTTTCTATGCCCCATCCTTACGTAAATCCCCGTTTTCTATGCCCCGTTTTTACGTAAACCTCCGCTTTCCATACCCGATAGGAAAGAGAAATTCACTTCCGATCCACCGCTTTTTTAAGAGAAATCCGATTTATTTTGCAGCCGAAGAAGTGGTCAACTTTTCCCAGGTCGACCTCGTGGACGATGACGTCATGCTCCTGGACGCGTGGGACTGCGTCTTCCTCTGGATCGGCCACAACTCCAACAAGGTCAGCGGCGAATGATTGTCTTTTGTTTCATTGCCGAGAATAATTGTTTATGGATGTTGTTTCTTTGTTTAGGGAACTGGCGAATGATTGTTTGGGTGGAGGAGGGAGAGGTGGATGGGTGGAGGAGGGAGGGAGGGGTGGAGGAGGGAGGGGTGGATGGGTGGAGGAGGGAGGGAGGGGTGGATGGGTGGAGGAGGGAGGGAGGGGTGGATGGGTGGAGGAGGGAGGGAGGGGTGGATGGGTGGAGGAGGGAGGGAGGGAGGGAGGGGTGGAGGAGGGAAGGGGTGGATGAGGGAGGAGGGAGGGAGTGGTGGATGGGTGGAGGGAGGGAGGGAAGGGTGGAGGGAGGGAGGGAGGGAGGGGTGGAGGAGGGAGGGAGGGAGGTGGAGGAGGGAAGGAGGGAGGGAGGGAGGGCCGGGCTGGAGGAGGGAGGGAGGTTACATCTACGTATTTTCGCGTGTGT
Source organism: Penaeus vannamei (assembly GCF_042767895.1). NCBI lineage: Eukaryota > Metazoa > Arthropoda > Malacostraca > Decapoda > Penaeidae > Penaeus > Penaeus vannamei. Next base: position 30,937,767 of record NC_091579.1, read on the forward strand.
GAGTGATAAGGGAGGGGTGGATGGGTGGAGGAGGGAAGGAAGGGGTGGAGGAGGGAGGGAGGGAGGGAGGGGTGGATGGGTGAAGGAGGGAGGGGTGGAAGGGTGGAGGAGGGAGGGAAGGGGGTGGAGGAGGGAGGGAGGGAGGGAGGGAGGGAGTGGTGGATGGGTGGAGGGAGGGAGGGAAGGGTGGAGGGAGGGAGGGAGGGAGGGAGGGGTGGAGGAGGGAAGAGGGAGGGAGGGAGGGCCGGGCTGGAGGAGGGAGGGAGGTTACATCTACGTATTTTCGCGTGTGTGAGTGATAAGGGAGGGGTGGATGGGTGGAGGAGGGAGGGAAGGGGTGGAGGAGGGAGGGAGGGAGGGAGGGAGGGGTGGATGGTGGAGGAGGGAGGGGTGGATGGGTGGAGGGAGGGAGGGAGGGGTGGAGGAGGGAGGGGTGGATGGGTGGAGGAGGGAGGGGGTGGATGGGTGGAGGAGGGAGGGGTGGATGGGTGGAGGAGGGAGGGAGGGAGGGAGGGAGAGAGGGGTGGAGGGCCGGGCTGGAGGGAGGGAGGGAGGGAGAGAGAGGGGTGGAGGGCCGGGCTGGAGGAGGGAGGGAGGGACGGAGGGATGGGGTGGGTGGGTGGATGGAGTGAGGGAGGGATGGGGTGGATGGGTGGAGGGAGGGGGAGGGAGGGGTGGAGGAGGGAGGGGTGGATGGGTGGAGGAGGGAGGGGTGGATGGGTGGAGGAGGGAGGGAGGGAGGGAGGGAGAGAGGGGTGGAGGGCCGGGCTGGAGGAGGGAGGGAGGGAGGGAGGGAGGGAGGGAGGGCCGGGCTGGAGGAGGGAATGAGGGAGGGAGTTTACATCCACGTATTTTCGCGTGTGTGACTGATATTCTCTCCATTTCTGTTCCCTCATCTTAATATTTTAAAAAAAGAAAAAAAAATATTTAAGCCTGAAGACGTTCCTCACCTCACACGCCTTCTTCAGAAAATAAATCTGGTTCGTGCTTCTACATCACAGCCTCCGATGATATGACCATCAATCCTTAAGAATCATCATCATTAAAGTCGCGGTCGAGAATCTTACTTTACCTTTCGTCTTAAGAAAGATAAAAAAAAAAAATGAATAAAAAAGCAATAATAATGATAATAATGGTAATGGTAATGATAATGGTAATGGTAATGGTAATGGTAATAATAATAATAATAATGATAATGATGATAATAATAATAATAATAATAATGATAATAATAATGATAATAATAATAATAACAATAATAATAATGATAATGATAATAACAATGATAATAATAATATTGATAATAATAATACTAATAACAATAATAATAATAATGATAATAATAAGGATAATAATAATAATAATAATAATAATAATAATAATAATAATATTGATAACCATAATACTAATAACAATAATAATAATAATAATGATAATAATAATAATATTAATGAACATAATAATAATAACAATAATAATAATAATACCAATAAATAAATAAATAAACAGATAAACATAAGAAAAACATTTACTTGTTCACTCCCTCAGATACGCCAATACTACCGTTATGACACCAATACAGTAAAAACATTTTCCCACTCTCTGCTTCCCTCTCTCTCAACACTTGGGACGATTACAGTGACATGTTGTTCCTCGGCAGCTTAACGTCCTGGCGTGATACAAACCAGCTAAGGATCCGACAAGATGTTTTGAAAGATATTTTGAAAAGCAACGCGACTATAGCGAAGTGGCAGACATAACACAACGAAGCGACGTAAGAATTTCAGCTGCAAGGGGTGGTCGGGTCACGTGGTTCAACATCGAAAGCATTTGTAGCCAATTTCAGCTTCAGTCTGAACATTTCCGAAGAGGATGTAAAGAGATGTCATAAAATAGCTCAAGCATGATATTTGATTTGATAAGGAAGATCTTTGGTGGAAATATTTTTGAAGTTTATTAATGTGTGTTCATTGTTACACAGGGGCCTTCACAAACGGAGAGAGAGAGAGAGAGAGAGAGAGAGAGAGAGAGAGAGAGAGAGAGAGAGAGAGAGAGAGAGAGAGAGAGAGAGAGAGAGAAGTGAAAGACAGAGAGAGAGAGCGAGAGAGAGAGAGAGAGAGAGAGAGAGAGAGAGAGAGAGAGAGAGAGAGAGAGAGAGAGAAGTGAAAGAGAGAGAGAGAAGTGAAAGACAGAGAGAGAGAGCGAGGGAGAGAAGTGAAAGAGAGAGAGAGAGAAGTGAAAGACAGAGAGAGAGCGAGGGAGAGAAGTGAAAGAGAGAGAGAGAGAGAGAGAGAGAGAGAGAATACTAGAGAGGAAAGGAAGAAGACCTGAGACAAATCACCAAACAGGATACAAGATAAAAATTAATTAACGAATTGCTATTGTTATGTACTGAATTAATTACCATTGTCTTGCACTTAAATAATTGCTATGACATTGCATGTTCTCAAAAGTTTCTATCAAGGGAATTATTATTGTTTTGCGTTACGTGAATAGCTGTTATTTTGTTTTCACGGACACAAGACAGGCTAGCTTTTAACAGAAACAGCTGAGTGACATTTAAAGAAAATTTAGTATGACACACAGACTCCATATGTATCCTGTATTCCCTTTTGTTTTTGTTTTTATTATCTCTACCATTCCTTTAAGATTAAAAGATCGTATTCGAACCAAAAAAAAAAAATGACACGAAAGACAGAGCGAGCGCCATAAGCCAGAATCTTAATAAAAATAAGACGTAGGTTCTGACACTAAAGCTTTTCCTCCTTGTCAACCCCCTCGTGACACAAGCGTGACTTCTACCCACCAAGCGTGAGCCGTGGCCATCTTCTTTAGCGTGACAGTCGACCAAGAGGGGAAAGGACCCCTGGTGGAGGACGCATTAGGGCGAGGGGAAGTGGGCCCTGAGAGCATGCCAAGGTCCTTTGAGGGGAAAAAAAAGGGGGGGAGAGGGAGAAGAGGTGACGAATTTGGAATGGCTCGAAGGGAGGTTATGATGGGTGCACTTCTGCTGTGCTTCTTCTCTCCGTCTGTATGGCTGCGTCCCTCTCTTTCTCTTGCTCTCTCTCTCTCTCTCTGTCTGACTCTCTCTCTCTCTCTCTCTCTCTCTCTCTCTCTCTCTCTCTCTCTCTCTCTCTTTGTCTGTCTCTCTGTCTATATGTCTCTCTCTATCTATCTATCTATCTTTTCTCTCTCTCTCTCTCTCTCTCTCTCTCTCTCTCTCTCTCTCTTCTCTCTCTCTCTCTCTCTCTCTCTCTCTCTCTCTGTCTCTCTCTCTGTCTGTCTCTCTCTCTCTCTCTCTCTCTCTCTCTCTCTCTCTCTCTCTCTCTCTCTCTCTCTCTTTCTCTCTCTCTCTCTCTCTCTCTCTCTCTTTCTTTCTCTCTCACTCTCATTCTCTAAGGCTATCGTTCTTTATCTCCCTGAAAAGTATAAAAGACAAATAAAATCTATTTGCCTCTTCCTCCCTTCCTCTTCTTTACACATCACAGGTAGTAAGGGAAATGAAAGGCCGCCAGAGACTCGAGAAGCCCCCTCTCCCCCCCCACCCCTTTCCCCCAAGGAGCGGAGGGGGTCATTGGAGATAGCGCGGAGGGGGTCGCGGGGTCCCCAAGCGAGGTCCAAGCGCTGGCGTGTCGGCCCCTGGCACGCTCGGCATGCGGCACTCGGGCGGCACTCAGACACAACAATTTCATCGTGTTGTGACCGAGGCGAACAGCAGCCTAGCCCGGGAAGAAAATAATTGTCGTGATCTCATTTCACAGAAAACAAACTTGTTTTTCTTCGGTCAGATTTATACTTGGTTGAAAGCTCGCACGAGGGAGAGGGGGAGGAGGAGGCACGTTCAGCACAAGAAAATGATGCTAAATGATTATTGTCGTGGAGATGTTGGCGATATGTCATCCCTGGCGTGTAAATACCTTCGATTTTTTTTCTCCCTTAATCGGAAATAAAAGTTACGAATAATTCATCACTTAGGAACCCAACCCGACGAGAAAGCACCTTTAGAAAGTGTGGAGAAACCGACCTGGAATCACCGTAATCCCGCCCCCTATACGTTCCCTTTTTAATCACCAAACCTTCAGTCCAACACTCGGTAAGACTGGACTCGTTTCCACGCCTCCAGGACTGATGACTCGCTGGTTCGGGTCAACCTCGGTCACCTCGGGTTGGCGTGGGTTGGACCGCGAGAGAAACCGTTACTTCTGCTTATCCACACGAGGGCACGCACGCAGATACCAGCTAGTGTTTATCGCTCTTGCACTTACTCTCTTTATCGAAGGAAATCTGCTCTTTTTAGGATGTCTCTTGGGAAGAAAATATATCTGAGAGGAATCTTATTGGGAAGAAAGGTGAGAGTTGAAGAAATAATTCATCATTTAAGAAGTATATCCTCGGGTGATTCGGTGGCAACGGGACCAGTCAGACCTGCTTCTTTCTTCGACCCGCTGACCTCTGACCTGTCTTCGCCCCCCCCCCCCCCCCGGCCCTTCCCCCCTAACCCCCCAGCGCGCTCGATTGACCACAAGGGAAGGGGATAGAGAGTAGATAGGCCCCCTTACTGATGAAAAACAATCATTAGTCTGTTTGTTCTCCTCTTCGTCCATTTTCGCTTCCTTACCATCACGAGGCTTATTTCCCTACCATCTACTAAGCCATTTTCTTTATATACATTTTAATTTCAATCATTATAGTCTGTTTGTTCTCCTCTTCGTCCATTTTCGCTTCCTTACCATCACGAGGCTTATTTCCCTACCATCTACTATTCCATTTTCTTTATATACATTTTAATTTCAGTCACTATAGTCTGTTTGTTCTCCTCTTCGTCCATTTTCGCTTCCTTACCATCAACAAGGCTTATTTTCCTACCATCTACTATTCCATTTTCTTCATATACATTTTAATTTCAATCACTATAGTCTGTTTGTTCTCCTCCTCGTCCATTTTCGCTTCCTTACCATCAACAAGGGTCATTTTCCTACCATCTACTACGCCATATTCTTTATCTTAATCTTCTTTATTTCAATTTCAATCTGGCTCTTGATTTTCGTTTCCTCCGATCGTAGATAAGATTGGAGTGTCTGTCTCTTTATCTTAATTTTCTTTATTCTAATTTCAATCTGGCTCTTGGTTTTCGTTTCCTCCGATCGTAGATAAGATTGGAGTGTCTGTCTCTTTATCTTAATTTTCTTTATTCCAATTTCAATCTGGCTCTTGATTTCCGTTTCCTCCGATCGTAGATAAGATTGAAGTGTCTGTCTCTTTATCTTAATTTTCTTTATTCTAATTTCAATCTGGCTCTTGATTTCCGGTTCCTCCGATCGTAGATAAGATTGGAGTGTCTGTCTCTTTATCTTAATTTTCTTTATTCTAATTTCAATCTGGCTCTTGATTTTCGTTTCCTCCGATCGTAGATAAGATTGGAGTGTCTGTCTCTTTATCTTAATTTTCTTTATTCCAATTTCAATCTGGCTCTTGATTTCGTTTCCTCCGATCGTAGATATTGGAGTCTCTGTCTCTTTATCTTAATTTTCTTTATTCCAATTTCAATCTGGCTCTTGATTTCCGTTTCCTCCGATCGTAGATAAGATTGGAGTGTCTGTCTCTTTATCTTAATTTTCTTTATTCCAATTTCAATCTGGCTCTTGGTTTCCGTTTCCTCCGATCGTAGATAAGATTGGAGTCTCTGTCTCTTTATCTTAATTTTCTTTATTCCCATTTCAATCTGGCTCTT
>NC_091579.1:30950997-30953497 GCF_042767895.1 Penaeus vannamei
ATAAAGTTGGTTAGTTGGTTAGTTGGTTAGTTCCATTTGGTACGTTTTTCCTGTCATATTTTGTCTCTCAGGAGGGGGAGAATAAAGTTGGTTAGTTGGTTAGTTGGTTCCATTTGGTATGTTTTCCTGTCCTATTTTGTGTCTTGGGGGGGGAGAATAAAGTTGGTTGGTTGGTTAGTTCCATTCCTGTCATATTTTGTGTCTTAGGAGGGGGGGAGGAGAATAAAGTTGGTTAGTTGGTTAGGTTGTTGGTTAGTTCCATTTGGTATGTTTTCCTGTCATATGTTGTGTCATAGGAGGGGGGAGAATAAAGTTGGTTAGTTGGTTAGTTGGTTAGTTGTATTTGGTATGTTTTTCCTGTCCTATTTTGTGTCTTAGGAGGGGGGGGAGAATAAAGTTGGTTAGTTGGTTAGTTGTTGGTTAGTTGTATTTGGTATGTTTTCCTGTCATATTTTGTGTCTTAGGAGGGGGGGAGGGAGAATAAAGTTGGTTAGTTGGTTAGTTGGTTAGTTCCATTTGGTACGTTTTTCCTGTCATATTTTGTCTCTCAGGAGGGGGGGGGGAGAATAAAGTTGGTTAGTTGGTTAGTTGGTTCCATTTGGTATGTTTTCCTGTCCTATTTTGTGTCTTGGGGGGGGGGAGAATAAAGTTGGTTGGTTGGTTAGTTCCATTCCTGTCATATTTTTGTGTCTTAGGAGGGGGGAGGGAGAATAAAGTTGGTTAGTTGGTTAGTTGTTGGTTAGTTCCATTTGGTATGTTTTCCTGTCATATGTTGTGTCATAGGAGGGGGGGGGGAGAATAAAGTTGGTTAGTTGGTTAGTTGGTTAGTTGTATTTGGTATGTTTTTCCTGTCCTATTTTGTGTCTTAGGAGGGGGGGGGGGAGGGAGAATAAAGGAGGTTATACCTGTAGAGTTAACAATAAATACGATATATAGATATTCAGTTGCGTAAATACATGCGTTCACACACACACACACACACACACACACACACACACACACACACACACACACACACACACACACACACACACACACACACACACACACGCAAACTAGGAACACGTTCATATAGATACACACAGCTACTTATAAAATACGCCCACCCACTCATACATAAGTAATATACACAACAAAATAAATACAAACACACACAGCTACATAAATATACCCCCCCCCCCCACACCCGCACACCAACATAGCCTCACTGACATCAAAACCCACTATTTCGCTTATCTACCCACTGGAACACCCACAAGCACGGCCACCAACCCACACAAGCACATACCTGAACGCACCAAATAATAATTAAATAATAATAATAATAATAATAATAATAATAATAATAATAATAATAATAATAATAATAATAATAATAATAACCTAACCTAACCTAGCCGAACCTAACCTAACCTAACCTAACCTAACCTAACCTAACCTAGCCGAACCTAACCTAACCTAACCTAACCTAACCTAACCTAACCTAACCTAACCTAGCCGAACCTAACCTAACCTAACCTAACCTAACCTAACCTAGCCGAACCTAACCTAACCTAACCTAACCTAACCTAACCTAACCTAACCTAACCTAACCTAGCCGAACCTAACCTAACCTAACCTAACCCAACCTAGCCGAACCTAACCTAACCTAACCTAACCTAACCTAACCTAGCCGAACCTAACCTAACCTAACCTAACCTAACCTAACCTAACCTAACCTAACCTAACCTAACCTAGCCGAACCTAACCTAACCTAACCTAACCTAACCTAACCTAACCTAACCTTACGTAACCTAACCTAACCTAACCTTACGTAACCTAACCTAACCTAACCTAACCTTACGTAACCTAACCTAACCTTACCTAACCAAACCTAACCTTACGTAACCTAACCTAACCTAACCTAACCCAACCTAACCTAACCTAACCTAACCTAACCTAACCTAACCTAACCTAACCTAACCTAACCTAACCTAACCTAACCTAACCTAACCTAACCTAACCTAACCTAACCTAACCTAACCTAACCTAGCCGAACCTAACCTAACCTAACCTAACCTAACCTAACCTAACCTAAGCTAACCTAGCCGAACCTAACCTAACCTAACCTAATCTAACCTAACCTAGCCGAACCTAACCTAACCTAACCTAACCTAACCTAACTTCTAACCTAACCTAACCCAACCTAACCTAACCTAACCTAACCTAGCCGAACCTAACCTAACCTAACCTAACCTAACCTAACCTAACCTAGCCGAACCTAACCTAACCTAACCTAACCTAACCTAACCTAACCTAACCTAACCTAACCTAGCCGAACCTAACCTAACCTAACCTAACCTGACACAACCTAACCTAACCTAACCTAACCTAGCCGAACCTAACCTAACCTAACCTAACCTAACCTAACCTCCTCTAACCAACCTAACCTAACCTAACCTAACCTAGCCGAACCTAACCTAACCTAACCTAACCTAACCTAACCTAGCGCCTAACCTAA
>NC_091579.1:30958497-30963497 GCF_042767895.1 Penaeus vannamei
ATCTTTCTTTTTTTCTAGTCTCTCTCTTTCTCTGTCTATTTATCTATCTATCTATCTTTCTCTATTTTTTCTAGTCTCTCTCTCTCTGTCTATCTATCTATCTATCTATCTCTTTTTCTCTCTTTCTCTCTTCTCTCTTCTCTCTTCTCTCTCTCTCCCGTCTCTCGCTCTCTCTCTCTCTCTCTCTCTCTCTCTCTCTCTCTCTCTCTCTCTCTCTCTCTCTCTCTCTTTCTCTGTCTCTCTCTCTCTCTCTCTCTCTCTCTGTCTATCTATCTATCTATCTATCTTTCTCTCTTTTTTCTAGTCTCTCTCTCTCTCTGTCTATCTGTCTATCTATCTCTCTCTCTTTTCTCTCTCTCTCTCTCTCCCTCCCTCTCTCTTTCCCTCTCTCCCTCTCTCTCCCTCTCTTTCACTTAAGATGATTGCCCTCCTTCCCCTATCCCTCCCCCACCTCCCCCCCCCCTCCGCTTAATATAAATTGCAACAAGGTTATTGATTATTAGATTGCTGATAAAAGGATTCATGTGTGCCAGGGTTTATTATAATGCAATTTTTTTTTTTTTTTTTTTTTTTGGGGGGGGGGTATTTTGCATGTCTTACTTTGTGCTGTCGTATTTTTTTTATGATATTTTTGGACTTATTGATGATATTTTTGGACTTAGATTCACGTGTGGTGTCATTTTGTCTCGAGTCAGTTTCAGATTTTTAATGAGGATCATAGATTGGTATCATCACTTTTAATATCACTATCATCATTTATCGTTTCTTTCATCGTCAGCATTATCATCATCCTCTTATTGGTATATATCACTATCATCGTTAGCATCAACATTATCATCATCGTCTTTTTGGTATTATTATCATTATTTTTTTTCATCATGACGACGACCACAACCACCAACAATAACAACAACAGTAATAATAACAACAACAGCAATAATGGCAACAACAACAAAAGTAATAATAACAACAACAGCAGTAATAATAACTACAACAATAGTAATAATAACAACAACAGTAATAATGGCAACAACAACAAAAGTATAATAATAACAACAACAGCAGTAATAATAACTACAACAATAGTAATAATAACAGCAATAGTAATAATAACAACAAGAGTAATAACAACAACAACAAGAGTAATAACAATGACCAACCACTGATAACTCGATCTAATCCTCCATCTTCCTCTTCCACCTTCTCCACCCGCTCCTCCTACTCCATCCTCCTTCTCCTCCTCCTTCCCCACCACCTCCTCCTCCCCCACATCCCCCACCACCTCCCCCACCTCCTCCTCCTCCTCCTCCTCCTCCCTCCTCCTCCTCCTCTTCCTCCTCCCCTCCCCCCACATCCCCCACCTCCTCCCGCACCTCCTCCTCCCCCACCACCACCTCCCCCACCACTTCCTCTTCCTCCTCCCCCCTCCCCCCACATCCCCCACCTCCTCCCGCACCTCCTCCCTCCTCCTCCATCTCCTCCCCCACCACCACCTCCTCCCTCCCCTACCCCCCCCACCACCTCCCCCCACCTCCTCCTCCTCCTCCTCCATCTCCTCCTCCACCACCACCTCCTCCTCCTCCTCCCACCTCCCTCCCCACCACCACCTCCCTCCTCCTCCCTCCTCCTCACCCACCACCACCACCTCCTCCCCCCACCCTCCTCCTCCCTCCTCCCCCACCACCACCTCCTCCACCTCCTCCTCCTCCTCCCTCCTCCACCACCACCTCCCTCCCCTCCCCCACATCCCCCACCTCCTCCCGCACCTCCTCCTCCTCCTCCTCCTCCTCCTCCTCCCCTTCCTCCTCCTCTTCCTCCTCCTCCTTCCCCACCACCTCTTCCTCCTCTTCCTCCTCTTCTTCCTCCTCCTGCAGGATAACATGACTTACGCCGACATCTGCGAGCGCCTTCAGGAGGTCTCCCCGGGGGCCACCGTTCTCGTGACGTCATCGGGGTCTGGGACGAGCGGGAGGCGCACGTACCCTCTGGCGACGCTGAGGGAGAAGGACCCCGAGAAGCTGCCCCCGGAGGTCGACCCCGTGCACAAGGAGGTGGGTGTTGTGGGGGGGAGGGGAGGGGGGGAGGGGAGAGAAGGACCCCGAGAAGGTCGACCTCCCGTGCAGAAGGAGGTGGGTGTTGTGTGTGTGTTGTGGGGGGGGGGGGGGGGGGGGAGGGGGGAGGGGGAGGGGTTGTGTGGGGAGGGGGTTGTTGGGGGTTGTGGGGGGAGGGGGGAGGGGGTTGTGGGATGCGACGCTGAGGGAGAAGGACCCCCGAGAAGCTGCCCCCGGAGGTCGACCCCGTGCACAAGGAGGTGGGTGTTGTGTGGGGGGAGGTGGGAGGGGAGGGGGTTGTGGGGGAGGGGGGAGGGGGAGGGGGTTGTGGGGATGCGAGGGGGGGGGAGAAGGACCCCGAGAAGGTCGACCCCGTGCACAAGGAGGTGGGTGTTGATGGGGGGGAGGGGGGAGGGGGTTGTGGGATGGGGGGGGGGGGAGGGAGAAGGACCCCGAGAAGGTCGATGCCGTGCACAAGGAGGTGGGTGTTGTGGGGAGAGGGGAGGGGGTTGTGGGAGTTGTGGGGGGAGGGGGGGAGAAGGACCCCGAGAACTTACAGAAGAAGATAGGTGTTGTGGAAGGCTGTAAGAGAGAAGGTTGTGAGGGCTGTGGGTACAGGAATGCATATTCTCGGATTGTGGGGGAATTCATACCCATATGGCTTGCGGAATCGTGGTGGAACTGTGGGCGTGGAGAGAGGGGGAGATCAGGAGGTGTGGGGAAGAGTGAAAAAAAAAGATGGGCGTGGGTGTATGGGCGTGGAGAGAGAAAGGCAGAGATGTATATGGAAGTGTGAGGAGGGAAAGGTATTTGTGAGTGTAGGAGTGTCGCCGTGTGTCGAGGGGTGCGTGAAAGCAGGAAGAGTGAAAGCAGGAGTGTGTATTATGGCGAGGTGAGACATAGATACATAGAGATGGGGAGGAAGTAGTACAGGTAGAAGGAGAAGTAGGAATTACAGGTGCTAGTGATGTATATTTATCTCTCTATATAGATCTTTCTTTCTTTCTTTCTTTCATCTCTCTCAGTTTAGATTTTTCTTTCTTTATCTCTCAATATATATTTTTCTTTCTTTCTTTCTTTCTTTCATCTCTCAATATCGATTTTTCTCTCTTTCTCTTCTCTCTCAATATACATTTTTCTTTCTTTGTTTTATGTCTCAATATCAATTTTTCTTTCTTTCTTTTCTCTCTCAATATAGATTTTTCTCTCTTTCTTTTATTTCTCAATATAGAATTTTCTTTCTTTCTTTTATCTCTCAATATAGATTTTTCTCTTTTTCTTTTCTCTCTCAATATAGATTTTTATTTATTTCTTTTATCTCTCAATATAGAATTTTCTCTCTTTCTTTTATTTCTCAATATACATTCTTCTTACTTTCCTTCCTTCTTTTTTCGCAAAAGGAGGGGGGGGGGAGATTCCACAACCCGCACGTCAAAAAAAATCACAGCAAATATCTCACTGAAAACCCGTAGACGTGTCATTTTTTTCCTCCGCAGTGTCTTAGCGTCTTCCAAGAAAAGGAGAGAAATTCTGGAGAAGAGAAATATTCTCCTTTTCATATCCAATAAAGGTCACATATATTTTCTCCCTCGAGATAACAGTCATTGTGCATTACCATGATTGCGGTAATTCCTTGCTGGATATATGTGCGCGCGCGCGCGCGCGCGCGCGTGTGTGTGTGTGTGTGTGTGTGTGTGTCTATATATATATATATATATATATATATATATATATATATATATATATATATATATATATATATATATATATATACACACACACACACACACATATATATATATAAATTATATATATATATATATATATATATATATATATATATATATATATATATATATATATATATATATATATATATATATATATATATATATGCATAAACACAGGCGCAGGAACATGTACCCATTATTATCATCATGATTAGTCGACGTATTGCTATCCCTATAACCGTAACAATAATTCCTCTAACCCTTTCTCCGCAGGACTTCCTCTCCGACGCCGACTTCGCGGCCGTGTTCGGCGTCGACCGCGCCAGCATCGACTCGATCCCGATGTGGAAGCGGAACAACATGAAGAAAAAGGCGGGACTTTTCTAGAGACTTCGTTTTAGACCCTCGAACAGCCTCGGTTTGAGGGCTAGTGGGTCTTGGAGGGCGGGAGGCGGCCACCCCCCCCTCCCTCCCCCTTCTTCTGCTGCATGGGGGGGAAAGTCTGCCGCGGGGAGATCGTCGCCCGTCATGCAACCGCACTAATGAGCATGCAACGTCAAGAAAACCGGTGCCAAAGTCAAAGCCATCAGTAGGAGGAGCTGGAATACGAATGTCTTGACCCGGCTCTCTCTGCCTTTCACGTGGATTCTCTCCCTGCGTCGTCTTATTTGCTTTTATTCTCCTCTTTTCTTCTTTTTTTTTTAGTCTTTAAGGAGTGTGCAAGAGTGTAAGTGGGGTTTGATCCGCCCTTCATTGTTATTAAGGTTTATTTATGTATCGCAAATAGTGTGAACCATTTTTTTTTTCTGCAGAGTGCATGAGAAAGACGAATGTGGCATCGCCTGATTATCCAATAGGCAGAATAAACAACAATTGTATAAAAAAGCTAATTGTTGATTACTTCACGGGAGAAAAAAAAGGTTCCCAGAGTTAAAACTATAATAAAATGTCTTTAGCAATTGTAGAAAGCAGACAAAAGTCGTTTTTTCTCTCCCTCCCTAAAAAAAAAAACGAGAGAGAAAAAAACCGTATCAGAGAGGGGAGAGAGGGCGTCCAGAGGGGAGGGATGAGGGGAGGGAACCGTTTTCCTGCCCAGCGCTTCCATTTACAGCATTTAAAGCGATTTAGGGCCTTAATGAGATTTGACAAATTATGTCGCGCGGAGAACAGTGCTAAGCAAGTCCGCCGTCTCAGCTGTTGGGCTTCCCGCTCCCTCTCG
>NC_091579.1:30968497-30973497 GCF_042767895.1 Penaeus vannamei
ATATATATATATATATATATATATATATATATATATATATGTATGTATGTATGTATGTATACATGCATGTGTTAATGAATTAATAAATAAACTATATATATATATATATAGATATAGATATAGATATATAGATATACATATAGATATTAGGTGGTCCTTATGCATACACCGAAAAAAAAATGAAAAGTATACATTTCAACCCCCCCTAACTTTTCCTTTTAGGCCTGAAACCCACTGTCTTAAATTTCCCTGAAAGATATGAATATTCAGAGATGGTTCAAAAGATCATAAGTTTCTCAGCTATCAGTTCCCTGACACACCTGCAAACCCAGGTATTACTTATAATTTGTATTAGCATTATGTTATTTCTGTTATTTGCATTATGTTGCTTTCAATTACTTGTATTTTGTCAATAATTGTCTTTAATTCAGATTTTATCAGATATTACTACAGCAATTGACTATTAAATGTGACGATTGTGCTTCAGACAGACGTGACAAAGTGTACCTTATCAAACACCATCTTCAAGATATTAAAGGTACAAAACTACCGTCAAACAAACGTTTTTTCCCCTATATTTCTATTGGCAGCAAGGTGAAACAGTTGTTCACAGCTCAGCTACTATTGAGAAGGGTGAGAATTTTGGAACAGATCGAAAATTCCAGTGAAGGACGAAGACAGCATTGTATCCAAAAAGGTGGAGGAGGCCATGTTTGCAGAGAGGAAAGGTCTGACAGAGAGTTCAAGCCGTTGAACGAAGACCCGGGTGAGAAAGGAGGATGGATCCCATGAGTGCTTCCCGTATTTGTTGGATATAGCACACGCTGAAACCCTTCCAATGATTAAGATTATAAAGATGAGTCATTCTTGGTCACCCGACGGGAAAAGGAAGAGAGAGGATCAGTGATATCAGTGGATAAGAACTGGCAGAAGAAGGAGAGACGCAAAGAGGAGCAGGAGGAAAGGGAAAGAACTGACAGAGGAAGGAAGGAGAGACGCACGGAGGAGCAGGAGGAAAAGGAAATAAAAACAAAAACTGGAAAACGAAGTAGCCATTCGGGAGCATAAAGACGTGGCAACTCTGGGAAGTACATCAAGTTCTGCCTCCAGTAGCGAGAGGAATGAAAGTAAAGAGGACACCATTGCTGAACCAAGTGGAGAGGAAATAATCCCAGAGAAAATGGACGAAAACAAGCGATTGCTCTTCTCCTCACAGCAAATTTGGACAGGAACAAGGTGTCAGGCAGAACAGCAGTCACGATGGTTGGTGAAGCATGTGAGTTAAAGCCAAGATCTGCAATCAGCGGTCTTACCAATGAGTAGATGAGACCTAATTTTAAGCAATGGTTCCCAGGCAAGTTAGAATTAAAGGCCAATTGTGTAAATAATTGATATATTTTCACTCTTGGCCATCGGAGGGAAACAGATCCTTTGAGGCACTTTTGCATAACATAATTTTTCAGTAAAACTTCACACAGTATGTTTTTGGGCCAATATATATATATATATATATATATATATATATATATATATGTGTGTGTGTGTGTGTGTGTGTGTGTGTGTGTGTGTGTGTGTGTGTGTGTGTGTGTGTGTGTATGTATGTATGTATGTATTATAATATAATACTGTAATTGTAAGATTATAGTATTGGTCAAACAAAGGAAGAGCAGAAGTAGGAAGAAGAGGAAGAGCAGGAAGAAGTGGAGTAGGAGGAGGAGGAAGAGGAAGTTGTGAGAGGGAAGTGAAGAAAGAGGAGTGGGAGGAGAAAGAGGAAGAAGTGGATAACAACATATAACAAAAATTAGTACCACCCTAATATATATATATATATATATATATATATATATATATATATATATATATATATATATATTCATGTTTTCATTTTCATATATATTCATATATAGATATAGGCCTACATGTGCGTGCGTGTGTGTCTGTGCATAGATATAAAAGTAATCATTTCTCGAGGGCACAGTCTGCAACTAATGTCTCGATAGTTATTTGCCAGAATCACCGCCAAGAAAACAGAAACGAAATGAGTTATGCCGCAAGCTGGAGTGAACCGAAGTTTCCCGTAAATCACTGGGTTGAACGGCGCGTCACCTTCCGCCATTACTTCCTGTCTCGTTCCTGAAAAAAAATTCGAAACGGATGCGTCGAGGACTGTGGCCTAGAGATGATGTAAATAGGAAAAAAAACCTGTTTCGTGTATTTCTTATTAATGGTGGACGCTGCGAAGGAGCTCGTGTATTTTAAAAGTATTTCTACCACCACTTCCAGAATGATTATCGCATTGAAGAGAATCATCATGAAAGTTTTCGATTTTTCTGATATTCATATCTCATATTAGATTCAGACCACCGATTTTCAGTCAGTCCCCTGAGGCGTTCTCTCCTTTCAAAGGATTCACCTGCACCATAAAAGTCTACAAAATTTATTCCAGAATTTCCGTCCTGATTTTCGAGAGGGAGTGGCGCGGTTCAGTAATTCCCGTTTTCTGTTCATGGCAGGAATCACGGGGGCAGTTAAAAAAATAAATAAATAAATAAAAATAGTTGTAATGTCCAAATCAAACTAAAAATCAGTTTTGATCTACTTTAGTTAACCAGTAGCAATACATAACACCCTAATTATACAATTATAAAATTCATTATGCTTTGTAATTTCCATAACACTTTTTTGCGAATATTGGGTCAAGTATAAATCCAAACATCAAATTCAGAGCTTAGACAACACCTAATTTTTCTAACAATGGTAACACCCATGATCATAATAGTAACGATGACAATGACAGTGACGATAGTAGTGACAGTGATGATCATGTCAATAAAAAATAACAACAATGACAGAGAAAAGTATAGGAAATGTCATGATGTTGATAATAATAACAGTAACCACACTTGATGACAGTAACTGGCTGCTACGAAGATTCTATGGGTATTTTGAAGACGAAATACACGAGAAGGAAGAGGAGTAAGAAGAGGAAGAAGAAAAGATGAGGGGGAGAAGGAGGAAAAAAAAGGAAGAGGAGAGGGAAGAGTAAGAAGTGGAGTAGGAGGAGGAAGAAGAGGAAGGTGAGAAGGAAGAGGAGGAAGAGTAAGAAGTGGAGTAGGAGGAAGAGGAAAGTTAGAAAGAAGAGGAGGAAGAGTAAGAAGTGGAGTAGGAGGAGAAAGAGGAAGGTGAGAAGGAAGAGGAGAAAGAGCAGAGGGAGAGGGAAGAGTAAAAAGTGGAGTAGGAGGAGGAAGAAGAGGAACGTGAGAAAGAAAGAGGAGGGGGAGGAGGAAGAGTAAGAAGTGGAGTAGGAGAAGGAAGAAGAGGAAGGTGAGAAAGAAGAGGAGAGGGAGGAGGAGGAAGAATAAGAAGTGGAGTAGGAGGAAGAAGAAGAGAAAGAGGAGGAGGGGCCGACGCCGTTCGCGCGCCCATGTCAACATTGTAGAGGTGCTGAGACGACCGAGTCTGTCACCACCCCCTCCAAGACCTCTGACAGCAACTCAAATGCCACCACCCCCTCCAAGACCTCTGACAGCAACTCAAATGCCACCACCCCCTCCAAGACCTCTGACAGCAACTCAAAGACGGATGTGAATGCACCGGGAGGATCCTCCTGTAGCTTCTATTCTTAATTAACACGCGAGTTTAATCTGTTCCTGAGAATAACATTGATCACTGATGAGTCTGCTATATAAACTTATTCTATACAGATTATATAACTGTTAACAGCACGCCCACTTTTGCTTCCTCCTGTAGCTTTTATCATTAATTAACACGCGAGTTTAATATGTTCCTAAGAATAACATTGATCACTGATGAGTCTTGCTATGTAAACTCATTCTGTACAGATTATAAACTTTACTGAAATTTTACTTTACGCACATATACATACATAAATAAATAAATGAAAACATTAAATTGATCACTGATGAGTCTGCTATACAAATTTATTCAATACAGATTATAAACTTTACTGAAACATTGCGAATTTAACGTGATATAGCAATGTATATCTCTGGCGCTGTTCTGTGTGACTCATGCCTCTGTAAGTATTAATGATAACAAGAATGAAGCTTTACGGTGTTATCTTCAAAACAAGGAAGGGGTAAGGATAAAAAACATGAAGAGGATAGATAAGAGAGGTATGCGATGGAATGAAAACTGAAAGACGGTGAAAAGATTAGATTATATCCGCCATATTAGGTAATCTCTTTAAGATGGGAGAGAAAAAATATACAGCCAAGTACTTTCATTCAACCTCTCTCTCTCTCTCTCTCTCTCTCTCTCTCTCTCTCTCTCTCTCTCTCTCTCTCTCTCTCTCTCTCTCTCTCTCTCTCTCTACCTACCTGTCTATCTGCATATGTGTGTGTTTCTGAATGGTGTTTGTGTTTATAAATGTTGTGTGTGTGTGTGTGTGTGTGTGTGTGTGTGTATGTTTGTGTGTGTGTGTGTGTGTGTGTGTGTGTGTATGTGTGCGTGTGTGTGCGTGTGTGTGTGACTGGATGGGTGAGTTGGTGGACAAACAAGGAAAATAAACTGAAACCTTTTTTTCCATTGCAAGCTGACACATAACCACATGGATTATCTAGATGCCGTGTTATCCATACAACAAAGCTTGATTATCCACTTCCGCCCAAAAGACAGGATCACGGGAGAGATATCGGCGGGTGACACCTCGCGCACTCTGCAGTTCCGACTCCGATGCTATCTTTTATCGTCAGTAATCCACTCCATCCTTTCACTGTTGAATTATTCCTTTTCCTCCATGCTTTCTTTCAATATCTCATATTTTAAATATAAGTAAAGTAGTCACTTTCCCAGTGGAGGAATCCAATAAAAGCAAAAAAAGGGATGTTTTTTATTCTCAGTGAAATAATCCGCAATATATTATGAAGACTAGTTAGAAAGGAGGTACGAGAAACAACTTAAACCTCTGTATATCGTAGTGAAACCCTTTCTTGGAGGATTGAACCCTTTTTGATATACAAAATCGATGAAAAAATACT
>NC_091579.1:30978497-30980997 GCF_042767895.1 Penaeus vannamei
CTCTCTCTCTCTCTCTCTCTCTCTCTCTCTCTCTCTCTCTCTCTTTCTGTCTCCTCTCTCCTGTCTCTCCCTTTTACCTCCCTTTTTCTTCTCTCAACTTCACACTCTTGTTTCTCTTCGCCTTCTCTCTTCCGCTCTGCTCCTTCTTTCTCTATCCCTCTTTTTTCCACCTCTTTTCCTCTCTTCCTGTCTCTCTCCTTTTTATTCTCTCGCCCTTCTTCTTCCTCCCCTCTTCCTTTCTCCTCTTTTATTCTTCCCTTTTCCTTCTCTCTCTCTCTCTCTCTCTCTCTCTCTCTCTCTCTCTCTCTCTCTCTCTCTCTCTCTCTCTCTCTCTCTCTCCTCTCTCTCTCTCTCTCTCCCTCCCTCCCTCCCTCCCTCCCTCCCTCCCTCCCTCCCTTCCCTCCTCCTCCTCCCTCCTCCCTCCCCCTCCTCCCTCCCTCCCAACCCACCCTCCCCTTCCCTCCCATCCTTCCCTCCCCTCCCCTTCCCTTCCTTCCCCCTCCCTCCCAACCCTCCCCTCCCTCCCCTTCCCTCCCCTCCCAACCCACCCTCCCCTCCCTTCCCTCCCTTCCTTCCCACCTCCCCTCCCAACCCTCCCATCCCTCCCCATCCCTCCCTTCCCTCAGTTCCGTCCCTCCCTTCCCTTCCTTCCTTCCTCCCTCTCCTTCTCCCCCAATCACACCCCGAGAGCGAGTGTCAGGGCATCCGTCATATAGATTTCTGTCGTGTGTTGCGTAAGCGGCGGCGGCGGCGGCGGCGGCGGAGGTGACGGGGAGGGGGTGACGGGGAGGGGAGAACGGCGGCGGAGGTGACGGGGAGGGGGTGATGGAGGTGACGGGGAGGGGGTGATGGAGGTGACGGGGAGGGGGTGATGGAGGGGAAGGGGAGGGGGTGATGGAGGTGACGGGGAGGGGGTGATGGGGGAGGGGAAGGGGGTGAATGGTAAAGGGGTTGGGGGAGGGGAGAGAACGGCGGCGCGGAGGGGACGGGGGGGGGGTGATGGAGGTGAGGGGGAGGGGGTGATGGAGGTGACGGGGAGGGGGTGATGGAGGGGAAGGGGTAAATGGTAAAGGGGTTGGGGGAGGGGAGAACGGGGGTGGTGGTGACGGGGAGGGGGTGATGGAGGGGAAGGGGTGAATGGTAAAGGGGTTGGGGGAGGGGAGAACGGCGGAGGAGGTGACGGGGAGGGGGTGATGCAGGGGAAGGGGGTGAATGGTAAAGGGGTTGGGGGGAGGGGAGAACGGGGGTGGTGGTGACGGGCCCAAAGGCTGCGAGAGGAACACGTGACTCTCTCTCCTCTTGTCTTCGTCTTCTCCTTCCGTTTCCTCTCTTTAGTATTATTTTCTTGTTTCCCCTCTTTTATTATTATCTGTTATCATTATTCTCTATGTTTGTTTTCTCTTTTCTTCTTCTTCTCCCGTTTCTTCTCTTTATTATTATTTTCTTGTTTCCCCTCTTTATTATTTTCTGTAATTATTGCTCTCTATGTTTGTTGTTTTGTTTTCTATGTTTATTAGTGTTCTCTATGTTTGTTTCTTTTCTTTTTCTTCTTCCGTTTCCTCTCTTTATTATTATCTTTTATTATTATTCTCTATGTTTGTGTCCTCTTTTCTTCTTCTTCCGTTTCCACTCTTCATTATTATTTTCTTGTTTCCCCTCTTTATTATTATCTGTTATTATTATTCTCTATGTTTGTTTCTTCTTTCGTTCTTCTTCTCCTTCCGTTTTCTCTCTTTATTATTTTCTATTATTATTATTCTCTATGTTTGTGTCCTCTTTTCTTCTTCTTCCGTTTCCACTCTTCATTATTATTTTCTTGTTTCCCCTCTTTATTATTATCTGTTATTATTATTCTCTATGTTTGTTTCTTCTTTCGTTCTTCTTCTCCTTCCGTTTTCTCTCTTTATTATTTTCTATTATTATTATTCTCTATGTTTGTTTCCTCTTGTTCTTCTTCTTCCGTTTCCTCTCTTTATTATTATTTTCTTGTTTCCCCTCTTTATTATTTTCTATTATTATTGTTCTCTATGTTCGTTTCTTCTTTTCTTCTTCTTCTTCCGTTTCCTCTCTTTATTATTTTCTATTATTATTATTCTCTATGTTTGTTTCCTCATGTTCTTCTTCTTCTTCCGTTTCCTCTCTTTATTATTATTTTCTTGCTTCTCCTCTTTATTATTTTCTATTATTATTGTTCTCTATGTTTGTTTCTTCTTTTCTTCTTCTTCTTCCGTTTCCTCTCTTTGTTATTATCTATGTTTGTTTCATTTTCTTTATAATTATTATCTCTGTTTGCTTTCTGTATGATTATTGATTTCTTTGTTTGCTTTCTTTATCATTTATTATTCTCCCTGTTTTCTCTCTTCTCTTTATTATTATTATTCTCTCTGTTTTCTCTCTTTATTATTATTCTCTCTCTTGTTTGTTCTCATTTGTTTGATCTTCCTTTTGTTTTTCCTTTTTCTTCTTCTTCTTTTCTTCTGTTTATTCTTTCTTACTCCAT
>NC_091579.1:30983497-30988497 GCF_042767895.1 Penaeus vannamei
GGTCTTCCTGCGCCGACATCGATTCTTGTCTGGATTAATCTGGGCTAATCTGGAGAAATTGCTGTTGGCTGTAGAGAGATCGTGATTCCTGGGTTGGCTGTAGAGAGATTGTGATTCCTGGGTTGGCTGTAGAGAGATTGTGAATCCTGGGTTGGCTGTAGAGTGCGATTCATTTAGTCTTGGGGGGGGGGGGGTGTAGGGAATCCCTTGTAGGTATCGATTAAGTCTGTATAATTTCGCAACACGGTCTCGAGATGTGACTTTGCACTGTCATGGAACTGGTTGCTGAAGTTTCCTGTTATTTAACCTTTTTTAAGCACGTGCGTATGAGTATATGTGTATATAAAGTGATGGATGGGTAAATAGATATACATATTTATATATGTGTGTGTGTGTGTATAATATATATGTATATATATAATGTATAGAGAGACAGACAGGCAGATATATATACTTGCATCTATAAATGTGTGTGTGTGTATGTGTGTGTGTGTGTGTGTGTGTGTGTGTCTAAGTGTGTGTCTAAGTGTGTGTGTGTGTGTGTGTGTGTGTGTCTAAGTGTGTGTGTGTGTGTGTGTCTAAGTGTGTGTGTGTGTGTGTCTAAGTGTGTGTGTGTCTAAGTGTGTGTGTGTGTGTGTGTGTGTGTGTGTGTGTGTGTGTGTGTGTGAAATCCAATTTACTGCAGAAAAGAAATACTGAAAGACCATGTTCCGCTCACACAAGAATTTTTAGGGTACGTATGACACGTCACTCATACCATATCAGCGTGATTGAAGACAAAACACAATCCATATTTTTTTTCCCTAATACTTCGTACTCAAACCCCAAGACCTATTACAAGAAAGGAATCAGCACAGCTAAAACATTCACACCAGGTGCACTTATACCACGTGACTTCTAAGGTATTCGATCCTATAAATAACTCCGAAGTTATATCGTCTATAGGAGAACAACGGAATCGGATTCGCTTTAACCGCCAACGTGTGATCGACGCCTGCCTCTGCCACAGCGACGCCATCTTGGATAAAATCAATCATGTCAGTTAAAGTGATTGATTTAATGACCGTGATAATGGGGAATGGATGATCTGTGGATGTGTCAATAAGATTTAACGAACAGGTGTTCCTTTGTCGAATATTGGCGCCATTATCATCGGATTAGACGCTATGAAGTGATTAGATAGTGTGAATCCTTCGCGACCCGCCAGTGTAAACAAAAACAGAATGTGGAATATATTCTCAAATTCTCGAACTTGGATATTGGATGGTGAAGTTTTTTGTTTTTGTTTTTTTTTTTTTTTCTTTGTACGGGAGGGGGAAATATCAAGTTCAATCTGTCAGTTTTTCAAGTGGTCGGGGAGCAATAGCTTGCAAATTGTTGAATCGGAAAGTAATTACACTTCCGGACCAATTTTAAATCATGGAATGGAATCATATGCCATGTCCAAACATCCACGCACGCCAGGATATCATTTTGCGTCCTGCAATCGGGCAATATCAAATTCAAAGGCAAATTGGAAAGCCATTATGGAGTTGTTGTTGTTGTTTTTTTCTTTTTTTTTACTTTTTTTTTGCTTTTTCTTTTTTTTCTTTTTTTTAGAGGAAAACATACAATACATACAGAAGACGCCTTCTCCGATTTAGAATAGATAAACAAACAGATAAATAAGATAATATATTAAAAATAGAGATCGATCAGCTTTAGAAAGTCGAAGTGGTCAGCTACAGATTTTGTCCCGAATTTCGTATCCGGTACAAACTGCTCTACTTCAACCTACCGGCCTGTCTTTGATGTAGATTTTTATTATCAAACAACCATATCAATTAGCAAACGAGCTCGCTAACATCAATCAGCTGATCACACTAATAACCGAAAGGGTTGTTTAATATCACGTAAATTACCTATCAACATGTACCCGTTTACCCAAGCGCATTTTTTCCCGGAAATTCCATAAAGGGCTTGTTATCCGAATCCGGTAATCATCGCGGCACAATTAAATTGAATCAGATCAACTGCGCCGGTGTTTTACATTCAAAAGGGACGGATATTAGCGACTGAAAGAGACAGATTAAAAAGGAAAAAAAGGGAAAATGCAAATTGAATTAGAAACAGCAAAAGGCCTTTATCATCCCAATGTTGCGCTGTTTTCGAGAGAGACGGGGGGGGGGGACGGGGGGGGGGGGGGCGAGTACGTGAGGGGAACAGAGAAAGAGAGAGGAAGAGAGAGAGAGACAGACAGACAGAGAGACAGGAGAAAAAGAGAGAGATAGGGAGGGAGAAAAAGAGAGAGAGCCGGCGAGCAAGAAAGAGGGAGAGAGAGTGAGAGAAGAAAAAGAGATAGATAAAGATAGACAGACAGACAGAGGAGGAAAAAGAGATAGAGAGAGATAGGGAGGAAGGAGAGAGAGAAAAGAAAAAGAGAAAGAGAGAGGCGGCGAGCAAGAAAGAGGGAGAAAGTGAGAGACGAAGAAAAAGAGAGAGCCGGCGAGCAAGAAAGAGGGAGAGAGAGAGTGAGAGAAGAAGAAAAAGACTTAGAGAAAGAGAGAGAGAGCCGGCGAGCAAGAAAGAGGGAGAGAGAGTAAGAGAAGAAAAAGAGATAGAGAAAGAGAGAGAGAGCCGGCGAACAAGAAAGAGGGAGAGAGAGTAAGAGAAGAAAAAGAGATAGAGAAAGAGAGAGAGAGCCGGCGAACAAGAAAGAGGGAGAGAGAGTAAGAGAAGAAGAAAAAGAGATAGAGAAAGAGAGAGAGAGCCGGCGAGCAAGAAAGAGGGAGAGAGAGTGAGAGAAGAAGAAAAAGAGATAGAGAAAGAGAGAGAGAGAGCCGGCGAGCAAGAAAGAAAGGGAGAGAGAGTGAGAGAAGAAGAAAAAAGAGGTAGAGAAAGAGAGAGAGCCGGCGAACAAGAAAGAGGGAGAGGGAGTAAGAGAAGAAAAAGAGATAGAGAAAGAGAGAGAGCCGACGAACAAGAAAGAGAGAGAGAGAGAGAGAGAAGAAGAAAAAGAGAGAGGCGGCGAGCAAGAAAGAGGGAGAGAGTGAGAAGAAAAAGAGATAGAGAAAGAGAGAGACAGACGGCGAGCAAGAAAGAGAGACACATTGAGAGAGGGAGAGGGGAGTGATGGGGGAGGCATGCAAGCAGAAAGACAAGCAAGACAGACAGACACGAACAGGTAGAGGGTGACTGAGAGGCGTAGGTTGAAGAGCAAAGGAAAATGACGAACGCAGGAAAACAGAAGGGTTAACAGTATTGAAGATACATAGATAAGAAAATGAAGGGACAGACAGTAAAAAAGGAGAAGAGGAAGGCAGACAGACACAAAGAAAGAGAAGAGAAAGAAAGAGACAAAGAGAAAGAGAGACTGATACAAAGACTTACAGATAGGAAGAGAGAAAGAGAGAATAAGATAGAAACATACAGAAACTTGCAAACAGAAAGGGAGAATAAGGTAGAGACATGCAGATAAACAGAAAGAGAAAGAGAGCCAGACAGAGAGAGAGAGAGAGAGAGAAGAGATAAACATCGGCACACAAGGAGGCAGAATATCCCCCTGGGTTAAGAGGCTCCAGAAGGAGGAAGTGGGTTTTAAGAGCAATAAAATGGTCAAGGCAAAACATGAACTTTCAAGTCGTGAATTCAGGTTCTGTCCTGTTTTTCCCCTTCTGTCCTCTCCATTTTCCTCGCTTTTGACAGGTTTTCTACTCCTCTGCTCTTCCCTCTTCTCCTCTTCTCCCTTCCCTCTCTCCCTTTTTTTTACATGTTTCGTCACCAATGGTTCCACAAAAGCGTAGAGAGAGAGAGCACCCTTTTCGAATTTATGTCTCCCTCTTTTTTTCCCATTTCCAGCGGGGGATTTGTCCGCCCGGGGACTTATCCCCTCCCTGAAACCTTTCCCGTTGCAGCAAATCATAAACGAGTGAAGCCGGTACACACGTGGAAAGGACAGAATATTGCAAAAAGGATTTAAGAAACGCGGGCGAGTCAACATCGTTTTAGGCGCGTTCGTAGATTGAAAGCCACCGGTGCGTAGGCGAACGCTGACGTCCGGAAAAAAGGCGGGAACTGGCTTTGGATTTTCGTCCTGGCTGAAGGGACCATCTATGTAAAATCCTCGGGGATCTGTAATGGACTTGGTTAAGGAATAATGTGAAAAATCTTCGTAAATCTCGTGTTTTTACCCGGAAATCAGTAATTGATAATACAATTGATACAGACTCCAGAGATACATCACAACAAACAGTCAACAAGAGAGCGCTGATATAAAGAAAATGAAGAAATAAGTTTAATATCCTTTCAAAACTGCTAACGGTTGAACTGACGTCACTCCGCCTTGGAAATGACAAGAGCTTCTGGCCGCGCGGGCTTCCTGTCCTACAGCGGGCTCCGGGACGGCAAAACAAAGCACCACACACGCAACCTCGCCATTAGTGAAGGTGCCTTTCATAACGCAGAACGTCTTCTTCAGATCCATGCCTGTTCCTTTTCACACTGCAACTTTCCTTTAGAATGAGAAGGAAAAAATATATATATTCCGGCGTTTTACTAAACAGTGATAACCTTGTATAATGCCAGCTCGTTTAGACAGAGTGAAGCATCGTTAACTCCAAACTCGAATGTTGCCCAACGACGTTCATGCATATGGCAATCATCAAGACCATACTTACATAAGCACGAACAAACACTTACACATACACCCTTGCATCCATTCATGAATTTGTCTGCCTGCAAACATTGGGAAAGAGAAGAATAGCCAACTTCACCGAGGCTTTTGTTGACATGAATTAATAATGTCACAGTTATAGACTGCTCGGGCACTCGCTAACTACAGGCTGATATCTCCGTGATCTATATTGCAGCCTCGAAATTACAGCGACGTTGCGAAGGTTCGTATATTTTATCAGCTGTTGCCTGATGCAGTCTGCTTCGGAAGGTAAGGTTATTATTGTGTGGTTATTCACCGGAATTCACGCCTGAAAGTCGTATTTCCAATGTTCTGGTTTTCAGGTAAA
>NC_091579.1:31003497-31008497 GCF_042767895.1 Penaeus vannamei
ATGGGCAGGCGCACCCCACCACCCATGGACAGGCGGCCACCTCCCATGGGCTATGATCGCAGAGATGACCCTTACGGAGACATGTATGGACCACGAGCCGAGTAAGTATCATGTAGGGCATCCCTCATAGATTATGGATTAAATATTTGACGTAAAAGTGAATGCACGATTGTTCTTTTGGCAAGTTTAGTAACATGCCTGCACTTCTTATAGGCGTGACATGTACGGAGGTGGACGGGAAATGTTCCCTCCTCGTGGAAGATCCCCTCCCCGACGCAGTCCACCACGCCGGTGAGTAGGAACTGCAGTGCACTTTTGGGAATTTTGTGAAATAGTGTTATATTTGGGCATAATTAATTCCATTTTGTGTGTTGCAGTGTCTTTATAAATTAAGGGACAATTTCGCTTGCTAAGTAGGACAGTAACGAGATTAATCGAAAGGTAAAAGGTAACCTTGCGATGCCCACAGAATAATCGTCTTCAAAAGTTTGAAATAGTTTCACTGTCCATAACTATCGAATGTTAACTTGCGATTAGCAAACTTTTAACCTATTTATGGCTTGTCTTGAGCTGGAAAATGATATGACTATTTTCATGTTCTCTTGTAGCTACCCCGGTCCTCCCCGTGACATGCCCCCCCGACGCTTTTAGATGCGAAGTAGAGGCTGACAGCGACGTGTGCATGCACCGATAATCAGATCTTGGTGGCAGAGGCATTCTATATCAGTTTGAAATAAAGTTACTAAAAGTGATTTAGACGAATGAAGTCTTTATTCATGATTGCGTCACATGTTTGAACAAACCAGGAGACTTGAGTTTTTTTTTAAGTAAAACAAAAAAGTCGATATTGTTTACTTTTAAGTGTACTGCGTACCAATAAATCTAATTTTTAAGGAAACCTTTAAAAGTTTTTTCAATGATTCCTTGCGACCATAATCATATATCACCACTGAAAAATACCGAACAATCACCAAGAGCTCTGATTAAAAAGCGGAAACAAAAATAAGGAGAGCAGTGCAGCGACAGGTATCCAGGTAAGACCCAATACTCACGTGAGGCGACCTTCTAGTTGTCACTTGCTTCAGTATCCTTGCCTGATCCGTCTGTAGTTCACTGTAGGACCTAGACAATGTCCTGGGCCAGATGCTGTTCGACCTACTACCACCCCCACTGTTCACAAGCATCGTAAGCGACCAGACTTGTGACGGCGATGTGACCGCGTGCTAGAGGCCCGAGGCAGCGCCGGCCGGCAACATCTCTTGCAGGTGGAGCGTGTGAGAGCTTGAGCGAGATGTGAATCAGGCGTTCGAGTGCCCGGACTTGCTCTTGGACTCGCTCACTCGTCTGACTCACATTCGTCTATCAGTGCGTGATTGGCAGGTTAGCTGTTTCACGGGTGAACTAAGGGAGGCGGTGCCCTAACAAACGTCTATTGACTTTTGCATGTCCTACCTCACTTAATAGGTTATACTCTTTAGGATTAAGTACAGTCTCAGTGGCTGCTAAGAATGCTCCCCTGTGAGTATATCATCCAAGCTTTACACTTAATCCATCGCATCACCTGAAATACCCATCTTACTATCTAAGAACCATTTTGCCATTCACTCGTCTTCTCTTTGGCAAGATATTTACCGACTGCGTACATGTCTACATTTAAGCAAAGCTGTGCCTAGCTTAATGACAGTCTGCGGTGGTAATTTCAACGCCTTTTGACATAATGTATTCATATGTATCTACATTTGCTTGGGTTTAATGTCTAAAAAAAAAAAATTCGTGCCTGTCAAATCTTCATCGTATTAGTTTCACCTTAGAGGGATACCATTAATAGATGTGATTACGCTCCTTGTAGTAAAGTCTCGTACTTTCAAGACTTTCGAAACCTGTTTTTCGATTGCCCCTTTTCACATAAATGATGTGGACGTTTTGAAGTAAATTTCCCAGCCCATAAAAAGCCTAAACTCTCCCTAGACTTCCGCGAAACCCTTCGCATCGACAACATCAGAAAACTCTTGCAGCGTCAGTTTAAATTTTTAGTGCAGTATCCCTATCCTTGATGGTTTTGACTATGACTAATATTTTCTTTTTTACTTAGGTTAAACTGGGACATGACCAGTATGGGTTGATGACATCCAGTTGAACCCAGATGAAGGTTGTGAAGCAGCCCAAAGCCTGACACTTTGGTGGTAGTCGTCGCCTGGAATTGCAGTTAACCTCAACGAGGAAGTTCTTGAAATTGAATCAATGGTAAATATAAAGTTAATTGATACTGATTCTATTTTCTGAGTTTTTATTTTCCCTGATACGTTTCATCTTTTTACATGGTGGTAATTAGTAAACGGATGAATGTAAATATCATTGAATTGGGGCTGATATTATATTTTCAAGAATTTGTGTGAACTATGAAAATTTTTATTACAAAAATTAAACTTTTCTTCTCTTTTGCCAGGTTGAGGACTGCTGTTTGCTACAATTCACTTGAATGGATCTCAGAGCAAGAAAATCTTCCATTATAATTTTTATATTGTAAATGTATTTCTTGGTTGAATTATAGAAATCCTCAGTAATCGGTATTTTTTGTTTTAAATATGATGGCTCAGGGTTTAAGTAAGGTGATATTGTATTGTATGCAATAAAAGGAAATGTTGAGTACAAGTTTTATTCCCACATACAAAATGATTTTGTAGATTCAGTCTGCTAAACTTTGTCCACTAAGTTTATTAGTGTTAACTTGTAGTAAGGAATATATTCAATTTTGATCATGTTACCTTTTATTGGGTAGTAATTGTTTTAATGGTTTCAAGTTTAATTAGGTCATTGATAGGTCTAAATGAAGGATTAAATAATAGAAAGGAGTTCTATTAAATTCTGTATTACATCACATACAAAAATCACATGGGATCTTGCTTCACCAGTACAAAAATATTTGCTTTCATGTCAGTTGGACATTTTACATCCATTCATTAATATGCCAATCAGTCTGCATGGCATCTCATAACTAGCACAAAACTCAGTTATTCACACTTGTGTATTATCACAAACTAGTTACTGGTGGCAACTTTACAATTATAACATGAATTAAATAAAACATGGCAAAAGGCAGTGAAACCTCTCTAATGCATTAGTGGCTTTCATATATAGGAAATCCACAAACAATGTGGGACTGCACAGAAATGTATCCACTACATGAACATATTCACAAAGATCTAACCATGAAATGGGACATCTGGAAGATTATTAATAATATTGAGACTGCAGACTATCTGCAAATTATTACATAACTGATCACATTGTCTCAAATATGTCAAAGCAGATATTGTACCAAATTCAAAGTCCTTTACATTTATCAACAAAAACAGGCAATAGGCCTACAGTAATTGTACCAGCCAAAATGTGTAAATCAAGTTTTATGATAACTATAAAGAATGAATTGAATTACTGCTTTTACACTCAAGATATCTACATTCCCAAATCACACAATACTGCCTTCAGAATTGACATTATACAAGATTTCAAATCAGTACCTCCAGACGAAAAAAAAAAAAAAAAAAAAATCCAATCGAATTTTCAAAATATTCTTGGTAGACTTATTTTACAATGCACTAGGATTTCTAAACTGAAATGCATGAAAAACCTAAAAGCAAAAAAATATATATAATACCCAGAAAAAATCATGACCTGGTGCAGTCTACTTAATGCATAAAGTGTTCAGTACTACAGGTTTCCTTGGTCATGCACTTTTGGTTGTGAAGAAAAATACTCTTGTGATGTTAATTTGGAACATATAAATTATATTAAATATTCCACATTTCCAAGAGCAGACAGTATCACTTAAATCAGACACAAAGCACTGGTTGCAGTTATAAATATAACTAAGAACTGGCCAGCTACACTAAGAATGCTTAGGAGTTCATGCTATACATATTCAAGTAAAATTCACTACAGACATGAATATAATTTTACATTGGAATGGTTACACTGTTAAAAAAAACAAAAATACTAGTTTACATCCCAAAGAAACTTACAACCCTTGCATTATTACAATGGTTACAGATTACACTACTCAATCATCAGGCACATGGAGTCGAGCTTGTGAAATGCCATTATCAGCACCACTAGGACGTACAGCAATGCCATTGATAGTTACCCTAGTAGGAGCACTAATTGATCGTATCTCTCTCTGATCAGAATTCAAAGCAGGTTCTCCACCTGATACAGATCGCTGACGGCGGGGAGGAACTGGTGGAGGTGCTCCAATAGGTCCAGAAATTGTAATAATAGAGCTCTTTTGAGGAGCGGAGGTTGGTACAGGTGGAGGAGTCTTTGACCAGCGCCCTGCTTGGCTCTTCATGAAGCCTTTGAAAGCATCACGAGCCCAGTAGAAGTATACAACGAGACCAAACAAGACCAGCACAACCAACAGGAAGGATAGGGTGAGTGCCACAATGTGTCCCACATGGTTGGCAGTGTCTTCTGGTACTTTGGGCAATCCTTCCTGAGTCTCGGTGTCAACTTCGTTGTAATCATCATAGTCTGGTACATAACTTGGTGTTTCATCAGCATATCCATCTTCTTCTGTGATGGTGATATCTGAACAAGACCGGAACTGTTCCTGAGGTCCACAGCCAACCATTCCTGTGCCATTTTCACATTTACCCCAGTTATTGCCTGCTACATAACGCCACTGCAAAACACATTGCTTGCAGGTCAGTCCAAGGGGAAGGCGGTATCTTGAATAGAAGGTCTTGGCACCTGGACCAGGATAATACCTGCAAGCAAAAATAAACATCAGAACAAAAAAATGATAAAAAAAATTAACCAAAAACCTTTTATTTTTTCACATATTTCCTTTCTTCTTTCTTCTACAATGCACAAGAAATTATACTTGAGATATTTATAATGGCCAGACACAGTATATTTTCATGATTTGGAAGATGTAGGAATTTCCTAGCTATAAAAATTTATTGAGGTAAACAATCCGAAGTTGGATATCATACACTCTG
>NC_091579.1:31028497-31030997 GCF_042767895.1 Penaeus vannamei
CCCCTCCCATTCACTCTCCTCCTCTCCTCCTCCTCTCTCTTTCCCTCCCATTCACTCTCCCTCTCTCCCTCTCTCCTCTCTTCCCTCCCATTCCACTCCTCCTCTCCTCTCTTCCCCTCCCATTCACTCTCCTCTCCTCTCCTCTCTTCCCCTCCCATTCACTCTCCTCTCCTCTCCTCTCTTCCCCTCCCATTCACTCTCCTCTCCTCTCCTCTCTTCCCCTCCCATTCACTCTCCTCTCCTCTCCTCTCTTCCTCCCATTCACTCTCCTCTCCTCTCCTCTCTTCCCCTCCCATTCACTCTCCTCTCCTCTCCTCTCTTCCCCTCCCATTCACTCTCCTCTCCTCTCCTCTCTTCCCCTCCCATTCACTCTCCTCTCCTCTCCTCTCTTCCCCTCCCATTCCCACTCTCCTCTCCCTCTCCTCTCTTCCCCTCCCATTCACTCTCCTCTCCTCTCTTCCCCTCCCATTCCTAACTCTCCTCTCCTTCTCCTTCCCCTCTCCATTCACTCTCTCCTCTCCTCCTCCTTCCCCTCCCATTCCACTCTTTCTCTCTCTCTCCTTCCCCTCCCATTCACTCTCCTTCTCCTCTCTTCCCCCTCCCTCCCATTCACTCTCTCCTCTCCTCTCGTCTCCTCCCCTCCCACCCACCTCCTCTCCCTCCTCCCCCCACCTCCCACCTTCTCCTCTTCCTCCCACCTCCCCCCCTCCCACCTTCTCCTCTCCTCTCCTCCCCACCTTAACTTAGCAGGAGGGAGGGACGAGGGGTAAGGGGGGCGGGGGGAGCAGTAATGGCAATTCGCTCCCCATCGCCGACCTTTTCAATGACGAAATTCGAACTTCTTCATCTTAACGCTCTAACCCTCCTCTCCCCCTCCCCCCTAATCCCCCTCCCCTACCCCTCCACCTTCCTCTACCTCCCTCCCCCACACCCTTCCAACCCCCCCACCTCCTCTACCTCCCACCCCCACCCACTCCGACCCCCACCCACCCAACCCTCCCTCCCCCCAACCCTCCGACCCCCCACCCACCTCCTTCCTACCTCCCTCCCCCACCCCTCCAACCCCCCTTACCCTCCTCTACCTCCCTCCCCCAACTTCCTCCAATCCCCTCCCTCACACCTCCTCTACCTCCCCTCCACCCACCCCTCCGACCCCCCTTACCTCCCTCTACCTCCCTCCCCCCAACCCCCCTCCCCCCCACCCCCTCCAACCCCCCTTACCTCCTCTACTCTTACCTCCCCACCCACCCCTCTAACCCCCACCCACCTCCTCTACCTCCCTCCCCCACCCCTCCAACCCCCCCTTACCTCCTCTACCTCCCTCCACCCACCCCTCCCACCCAAGCAAGGAAGCAGCATTCAACTGCCCTTTCCAGCGTAGAAGTTCTCCTCTTCAACATGATCGCGTTTTCTGTCTTTACGGATTTGACGGTCGCGCTCCGAGGGGGTCAGTCAGACAGGCGGTCCACTGATCTATTACTCGGCATTTCAAATTTATGGTTTTTAAGTTACGTGCAGTGGGACATATCGTCGGCGTTTGGGAGGATTGTGTTTATGTTTTGGGTGTGGGGTTGGTGAGTGGAAATAATTGGAAAAGAGAGACTAAAATTAGGGGGAAAATCTGCCTGTCCGTCTGTCTGCCTTTATACATACATACATATACACATACACATACACATACACATACACACACACACACTATATATATATATATATATATATATATATATATATATATATATATATCATATGAACCAGAACGGAAGATGATAACAGGTCGTACAAGGAAGCATCATCACCCCCCCCCCCTCCTCCCCTCTACCCAATCCTTAGGTCACAAGTAACCAGGAAGTCATCAGACCAGGTCACAGACGTAAATAGAGCGGTCATCTGAGTGTGTAGGCGGGAGGGGGGGGGGGCGTAGAAATGGCAGGTAGCCGGGGTGGGGGTGGGGGTGGGGGGTGGAGGAGGAAGACAGTTTATTTATGCATCATTTACTTACTAAGATGTACACTGTAAGCACTCAAGGCGTAACGATATGTAATTACTGAATACTCGTATACACGCACACGCACACGCACACGCACACTCACACTCACACACACACACACACACACACACACACACACACACACACACACACACACACACACACACACACACACACACACACACACACAAACACACACACACACACACACAGGCCTACATGCATCATCCATCTATAAATCTATCAATGTACACATACATATAAATGAATAAATAAAATAAAATGAAATACACACACAGAGGCAGAATGAAGATGAAAGTGAGAAGAAGCCAAGAGCAGCTATTTCCACGGAAAGGAATTCACCAGCTAGTTAAAGGACTTAATTAGTCGTTACAGAACTGGAAGAAAACCAAGCGTAATGTGCCATATCCCTTTCCGTTTTGGCGTGTCTTCTGCACTTCACAGCACCGGAAGTGTGTGACAGCAACGAATGAAGGATTCAGACCAAGC
>NC_091579.1:31054180-31071680 GCF_042767895.1 Penaeus vannamei
GAAAGAGGAGAAAGCAAAGTACCACGGGACAGGAATAGAGGGAGGAGACTACTGTAAGGGTGGAAAGGGAGAGAGAAGTGATGAGATGATAAAAGGGAGAACAAAGCAGAAAAAAAACGAATCAAAAGAAGAGAAAAGAAAGCCTTGCCACTCGAAGCAAAACCGGCGAGGCACCACCGCCAAGGCCGGGCGCCGACGCTCTCCCGGGGTGCTTGTCCCGCCCTGTCCCTCGGGGGGAGACAGCGAGGGGGCCCCCCCCGAGAGATGATGACTTTCACGACGCAAATAAACCCCCGAGGCGATGTTGCACGCCCGCAGAACACGCACGCCTCCATTGCACCGTTTCTGTTGCCGGCCAAACGACTATCTCTCGAACCAGGATGCAGCAGAGTGCTTTTAGGAGGTTGGGTGACCAGGTTCGTTCTGGCTTGAGGTGAATAAGGCGAAACATTATGGGTCATTGTCACCGCGCGGGTTAGGTGAACGTCCTGCATTGCTCTTTATGGGGGGGGGGGGGGGAAGCGGATCACTGGAAGGATTCTTGCAAGGGAAATGACCTCGGGCTGCGTTGCACATCCCTCGAGGCGACGCGACCGGACTGCCAACACGGGAGCCCCCCAGCATGCAACAGATCCCTACGTTAATAATTCAAAACAGCGCGTGAACCGAGGATGCGCCGTCTGAAATCACAATCAGCGAAGGCCTGCCGTCTTTCCCAACGTCCTCCACGCCTTGCACGCCCCGCAATCCGGCTCCTCGGCGGCCGAATATGGCTCACGAGGCCGGACCCCATCCCCGCCCTGGTTCGGACCTTCGCCGCGCGCGTCCGAAGAGAATCGCAAGCATCCCTTAGCCTCGTTTCCCCGTCCTTCGAAACAGCCCAGAACCAGCCTCCTCGCTCGCCACGGTGAAGAATTACCATGATTTCCGGTTCTTATCGAGGGTGAGTGTCTCCTCGTTCGTTCGTGGCCTTTACCCGACACTCATACTAATCGTCACACTTTCTAAAGATTATCGAAAGAGTAGGTAATCAGGACACAACGGGAATGTTCGAAAGAGTAACACTAATCAGAACACAACGGGAACGTCGCCACCGCCGTTCTGGTTATAAATAAAACGCCGTTGAAAACAACTCACCTCCAAGCGGAAGATCTGGATGGCGGTTCGATCAGTCTGCCATGACCCTGTACGCCCACTGCCGCCCACAGGAGCACTGCCGCGACGCCCACGCCCGCCCGCACGTTGCCCATGACAGGCCGGTTGGATTGTCCTCGCCGAGAGACAGCGATAATCTGGGGAAGGAGGAAAAAACCGTTAGAATTCGTATTTAAATTGCCATTCGGCTTGCTACCCAACATTCAAATCCAAATATAATATAGAAAAATCACGTAAAATCCAATAAAATCATCAAATTCAAATATATAGAAAATCGCGCAGAATCCAAATATAATACAGAAAAAAACACGTAAAGTCAAACCAAATAAAATTCAAATAAAGAAAATCGCGCAGAATCCAAATATAATACAGAAAAAAAAACACGTAAAATCAAACCAAATCACCAATTTCAATATAGAAAATCGCGCAGAATCCAAATATAATACAGAGAAATCACGTAAAATCAAATCAAATCATGAAATTCAAATATAGAATATCACGTAGAATCCAAATATAATATAGAAAAATCACGTAAAATCAAACCAAAGCATCAAATTCAAATATATAGAAAATCACGCAGAATCCAAATATAATACAGAAAAAAACACGTAAAATCAAACCAAATAAAATTCAAATACAGAAAATCACGCAGAATCCAAATATAATACAGAAAAAAACACATAAAATCAAACCAAATCATTAAGCTCAAATATAGAATATCACGTAGAATCCAAATATAATATTTAAAAAATCACGTAAAATCAAACCAAATCATGAAATTCAAATACAGAAAATCGCGCAGAATCCAAACATAATACAGAAAAATCACGTAAAATCAAACCAAATAAAATTCAAATACAGAAAATCACGCAGAATCCAAACATAATACAGAGAAATCACGTAAAATCAAACCAAAGCATCAAATTCAAATATATAGAAAATCACGCAGAATCGAACGCTTTAAACCCCAAACCCCAATAAAAGTCACGTGACGTTCTAGGAGATCGGTTGAGCTCATCCCCGTGAAGTCGGTTAAAGAAGGAAAGAAAGAAAGAAAGAAAGGAAGAAAGAAAGAAAGAAAGGAAGAGAGAAAGAATGAAAGAAAGGAAGAAAGAAAGAAAGGAAGAAAGAAAGGAAGATAGAAAGAAAGAGAGAAAGAAAGAAAGAAAGGAAGAAAGAATGAAAGAAAGAAAGAGAGAAAGAAAGAAAGAAAGGAAGAAAGAAAGAAAGAAAGAAAGGAAGAAAGAAAGAAAGAAAGAAAGGAAGGAAGAAAGAAAGAAAGAAAGAAAGAAAGAAAGAAAGAAAGAAAGAAAAAACGAGAAAGAAAGAAATAAGGAAAGAAAGAAAGAAAGAAAGAAAGAAAGAAAGAAAGAAAGAAAGTAAGAGAGAAAGAAATAAAGAAGAAAGAAAGAAAGAAAGAAAGAAAGGAGAAAGAAAAGAAAGAAAGGAAGGAAGGAAGGAAAGAAAGAAAGATAGACAGAAAGAGAGGAAGAAAAGGAAGGAAGGGAGGAAAGAAAGAAAGAAAGAAAGAAAGAAAGGAAGAAAGAAAGGAAGAAAGAAAGAAAGAAAGAAAGAAAGAAAGAGAGAAAGAAAGAAAGAAAGAAAGAAAAAATAAATCATTCAACACCAAAAGCTACATGCAATGAAATATTGAATCTGAGCAAGTTAACCCCCTCCCCCCCTCCAAAAAAAAAACGAAAAAAACACGGTAACTGTTATCACACGCCCTCAAATGAAAAAAAAATAATAAGAAATATACAATAAAAAAAATACATATCGTGAGAAAAAACAAAAAAATAGATAACAGATATCACCCGCCCTCAAATAAAAACTACAAACCTAAACCTAAAAAAAAGAAAAAGAAAAAGAAAAAAAAAATCCTAAAAAAAATTAAAAACAACAACAACAACAAAAAATAAACCTATCGTGAGAGCAACGACCCCGATACAGCGAACGGCTTCCCTCCACGACACGAACCGGGAGATGCCACGTAGAATCTTCGGCTCGGGAAACCTTGGCCCGGCTCGCCAACGACCTCGCCACGACGCAGAACACGACCTGAGATTGCCTCACACCGCGGGGGGAAAGGGGAGAAGGAGGAGGGGGAGGAAGGAGGGGGAGGAGGAGGAGAGGTGGGGAGGGAGAGGGAGGAGGAGGAGGGAGGAGGAAGGGAGGAGGTTCAGGGAGAGGGTGAGGGCAGGGGGGGGGGGGATACCGGTTTGGGGCGGGAAGAACAAGGTTATTCATTCATTTATATACGTGTGTGTGTGTGTACAAGAACGTATATATACATGTATGTATGTATGTATGTATGTGTGTGTATGTGCGTGTTTGTGTGTGTGTGTGTGTGTGTGTGTGTGTGTGTGTGTGTGTGTGTGTGTGTGTGTGTGTGTGTGTGTGTGTGTGTGTGTGTGTGTGTGTTTGTGTGTGTACACGCCCAATATCTTCCACTGATTTCTCTCTTTCTCTCTTCCTCTCCTCTTCACCACAAACACCACCATAACGGAATGAAAAGAAGAAGAAAAAAAGAAAATGAACAGAAACCGCCACGCAAACTTGCACATCACTCTGTGAACATCCACATTTTCCGCTAAGACATTGACACCGAAACCCAACCCAACCCAATTCGAACCATCCTCATGCAACCTAACTCAACCCAACCCAAGCCAACCCAACCCAACCCAAGCCAACCCAACCCAACGCAACCCAACTCAACCCAACCCAAGCCAACACAACCCAACGCAACCCAACCTATCCCATCCCAAGCCAACTCATCCTCATGCAACCCAACCCAACCCATCCCATCCCAAGTCCACCCCAAATAATGAGCAACCTAACAGCTGTTATTATTAACTTAAACTATAATAAGCCCATCCCATCCAAACTAACCATATAACCTAAACTCAAGCACCCAACCCAAGCCAACACAACCCAACCCATCCCATCCCAAGCCAACCCCATGTAACCTAACTCAACCCAACCCAAGCCAACACAACCCAACGCAACCCAACCTATCCCATCCCAAGCCAACTCATCCTCATGCAACCCAACCCAACCCATCCCATCCCAAGCCAACCCCATGCAACCTAACTCAACCCAACCCAACCCAACCCAAGCCAACACAACCCAACCCATCCCATCCCAAGCCAACCCCATGTAACCTAACTCAACCCAACCCAACGCAACCCAACCCATCCCATCCCAAATCAACCCCTCCTCATGTAACCTAACTCAACCTAACCCAACCCAACCCAAAGCCAACCAACACAACCCAACGCAACCCAACTCAACCAGACCCGCAGACCAAAGCAACACGCAAGCCACCCCACACCCCACTGCTATCAAAATCTCCAAGGTTGTTGCAAGACGCCCACAAGACATCGCAGTGGTCAGCGGTCAACCCTAACCTCACTACCCCCCCCCCCAATCAAACCAACCCCCCCGCAACAGCCCTCCCCCAAACCCCCTCCCCCCTTCACCACCCTGAGTAAGTTAAGAAAAGGTCCATGTAGAGATGTATTTCTTTGTACAGTGGTGTGGGGTGACGTAAGTTTCGTTAAGAGAGAGAGGAGAGGTAGGAGAAGGAGAGAGAGAGAGGAAGAGGGAGAGGAAGAGGGAGAAAGAGAGAGGAAGAGGGAGAGAGAGAGAGGAAGAGGGAGAGAGAGAGGAAAGGGGAGAGGGAGGGAGAGAGAGAGAGAGAGAGAGAGAGAAAGAGAGAGAGAGAGAGAGAGAGAGAGAGAGAGAGAGAGAGAGAGAGAGAGAGAGAGAGAGAGAGAGAGAGACAGAGACAGAGAGACAGATCGGACGAATAAATGACTAGACAGAGGAAAAGAGAATGGAAGAGCGACAAATAAGTAGACAGAAGGAAAATCGCAATATGACAAGAAGCCTAAGAAGTACCCGAGATACAACACAGACCCAAAGACCTTTAAACATCAAAATTAACATTTAAACATCCCTTCTAACACGCCTCATAATCACTGCAATCTAGCTGCATCACACTCTCATCAAGGTGACTGACCTACCCTGGCCAATCGGCAAAACTCTCACGGTACGAAGTTAAACGCCCAGAGAATACGTAAATAAAAATCAGCTGACTCTCTCTTGTTTATATTTAGTGACACCTTCTGACGTGTTCTCTGCCGCATGGTATGAATAATTTAAAGCGTCAAGGATCGAGGGAGTAAGAGGGTGAGTGAGGGAGGATAGGAGGGTAGAAAGGAGGGAGTAGGTGAGGGAGGAATGGAGGGAGGGAGGATAGATGGATAGAAAGGAGGGAGAGAGTGAGGGAGGGAATACGAGAGTGAGGGAGGGAGGACAGAAGGATAGAAAGGAGGGAGAGGCTGAGGGAGGAATGGAGGGAGGAATGGAGGGAGGGAGGATAGATGGATAGAAAGGAGGGAGAGAGTGAGTGAGGGAGGATGAGAAGGATAGAGAAGGAGGGAGAGAGTGAGGGAGGGGAATACAGAGAGTGTGGAGGGAGGATAAGAAGGATTGGAAGAAACGAGGAGAAAGGGAGAGAACTAAGAGAGAATGAGGGAGGGAGGCAATGATAGAGGATAGAGGAGGAGGAGGAGGGAGGAGGGAGGGAGAGGAAGGAGAGAGAGAGAGAGAGAGAGGGAGAGAGAGAGAGAGAGAGAGAGAGAGAGAGAGAGAGAGAGAGAGAGAGAGAGAGAGAGTGGGAGAGAGAGGAGAGAGGAGAGAGGAGAGAGAGAGAGAGAGAGAGAGAGAGAGAGAGAGAGAGAGAGAGAGAGAGAGAAAGGGAGGAGAGAGAGGGAGAGAGAGGAGAGAGAGGAGAGAGAGGAGAGAGAGGAGAGAGGAGAGGACAGGAGAGGAGAGAGAGAGGAGAGGAAAGGGAAGGAGAAAAAAATAATAACTGCACAAACAAATAAAAAACGACGAGCACCAAGGAATGAAACGAGGCGGCGATTCCCCGGCAGATCACCACTTGCCGGGGCGTCGAAATCACCCACGACGCATCGACACGCCGCCACGACCGCACGCCCGCCCTCCCTCGCGAATTCCCTCCCGCGAGTACGATTCCCAGGCGCTGAACCACCCCTCCCCTTCCTCTTTCCTTCCTCTCCCTTCCCCTACCGCCTCCTTCCTCCCTCTCCCTCTCCTTTCCTTTCCCCCTCCACTTTTCCTTATCCTCATCCTTCCTCCCTCTCCCTCTCCCTTCCACCCATAACACAACTTCTTCCTCCCTCCCCTCCCTTTCCCTTTCCCCCTCTTTATCCTCCCTTCCGAACCCCTCCTCCTCCTTCCTCCTCCCTCCTCCCCTCCCCTTCACTGCCTCCTCCCCTTTCCCTCTCCCTCCCCCATCCACCTGCTAGATCACGGGAAAAAAAGGTAAACGAGGCTTCCCTAATAATAGCAATCTTTTAGCACCCACCTTGCCAAAGGCCGGCCGTGCCAGAGGCATGACCATCAAACTGGCCCTCCTTGATTTGGAGCGTCATACCATTTAGGCTTTGGTGGAGGGACGGCGGGGGTAAACGGTGGAGTTTGGAATATGCTCTCTCTCGCTCTCTGTATGTATATCTGTTCTCTCCTCTATGTCTCTCAATATGTATGTATAACATGTAAAGCAGCATATATATATATATCCTTTTTTCTACTACATTCTCTATCTCTCTCTCTAAAACTTTCTCCTTGTTTCCTCTCTATATATCCATATATCTCTCCCTTGCACTCACTTACACCCTCTCTCCTCTCCCTCACCTCCCCCTCTCCCTCTCCCTCCTCTATACCTTCCTCTCCTCTTTTTCTCCCCCACCCACCCCCTCCCTCTCTCTCTCCCTCTCTCTCTCTCCCTCCTTCCTTCACTGTACACATACATCATAACGTAACAACAGGAAGTGTATCAGGAACCTGAGGTTCATTGAGCAATAATTGCGAAAATCTGATGATTGAAGTTAATCTGAAAGCCAATATCAGACACCTGAGATTTGGACAATACTGGCAACTGCTAAGTCTTTTATGTTTACTGAATGTAGAATTAGTTCTTGATGTTTTGCGCGAAAATGGAGCAAATAGGAATTACACGTGCCAATAAATTCTGTATAATGTAGTCATAAATTCACCGCAATGCCTTCTTAACTGAAAATAAAACAAATACACATCAACCACCACCCAACCCTAATTACACAACCCCGCAATGGCCGAAAATTAGCAAAATAAATTATCATTTTTTTTTTTCAAACCCAACTGCGCCTAAAACCAACCAAATGAAAGTTTAAAGCCACGCCTCGCAACCCTGTGACATGCGATCCCGACCTCCGGACAAGAAACGCATAAATCTGCGAAAATTCACGACCAAAGATTATCCGAAGCCAAAATACAGCCATTCGAAGCCATGATCCAGCCATTCGAAGCCATGATACAGCCATTCGAAGCCATGATACAGCTATTCGAAGCCATGATAAGCCATTCGAAGCCATGATACAGACATTCGGACAACCTACCACGAGGAACGGAAAGCCACGCATTCAATTCGTGTAAATTGATATATCTGAAATTATGATAACATGATATCCTAAATTCGTAACGGTATGACAACGAATATTAATGACCAACATATCAAACACATCAAAAGCCCGCTCGCGCATTTCCCTAAAGTGACAAAACCAAATAACCAAGAGTATAAACAAATTTAAAAACCGATACCTCGCGAAATTGAGGCTGACGGATGTAAACATTGGCGGCCATATTGGACGCGGCCGGGAAGTGGGTCACGCGGTTACCTGAAGCCGCGGCTGGTGTCCGGAGGGGAGGGGAAGGAGGGGGAGGAGGGGGAGAATGGGAAGGAGGGGGAGAATGAGGAGGGGAGGGGAAGGAGGGAGAGAAGGGAGGGGAGGGAGGAGGGGGAGAGTAATGGCCATCGGACGCTTGCCTATTCACCATTCTTCATGGATGGGTGAAGAATGTGTGTGTGTGTGTGTGTGTGTGTGTGTTGTGTGTGT
This sequence comes from Penaeus vannamei, assembly GCF_042767895.1. Taxonomy (NCBI): domain Eukaryota; kingdom Metazoa; phylum Arthropoda; class Malacostraca; order Decapoda; family Penaeidae; genus Penaeus; species Penaeus vannamei. Next base: position 31,062,301 of record NC_091579.1, read on the forward strand.
GTGTGTGTGTGTGTGTGTGTGTGTGTGTGTGTGTGTGTGTGTGTGTGTGTGTGTGTGTGTGAGTGTGTGTGTGAGTGTGTGTGAGCGTGTGTGTGTGTGTGTGTGTGTGTGTCTGAGTGTGTGTGTGAGTGTGAGTGGGTGTGTGTGTGTGTGTGTGTGTGTGTGTGTGTGTGTGTGTGTGTGTGTGTGTGTGTGTGTGTGTGTGTGTGTGTGTGTGTGTGTGTGTGCGTGCGTGTGCGTGTGCGTGTGACAGAGCATCAAACATCTGTATGAATGTGTGGGACGCGCTTGGGCCATATATATATAAATATATATATATATATAAATATACATATATATACATACATATACATACATACATATATATTATATATACATACACACATACATATGCTATATATTTACAGACACGAACGAGTGCATAGAATCGTGACGAGCATCCGTGAGTCCCCAACCGCCACGCCACCTCCCAACCATTCATAAAAACAGAGCAATCTTCAGGACCCGACACCACGGCTACCGCATACCTCGGGTCACAGGTCAAGGGTCGCACAAAGGTCACCAGTTAGCACAGAGAAGCCCCGTAAGGTCGCGAAGAGACAACTGCTGCGGGTTGTAAAACTGCAAAAAGAGCCACCACCGAATCACCACTTACGACCAAACAACCCAACAACCATAAACGATAATAACGGAAGGCGGAGGGAAAGTAAACATCAGTAAACATAATAACAGGGAAAGTTAAGCTCGCACGACACTCGGCATAACGTGTATTCTTCCTTAATGGGAGTGGAAAGACCTAAAAAAAAAAAAGACCTAAAAAAAACTCGACGACAATCAAGAAACCGCAGTTCCTCGTGGGGAAAAAAATGCAAAATGACCCGCAGTGCAACTTTACCGTAACTATTAGAAGCTACACTTGCCCCCGCCCCCCCCCCGCCCCCTCCAAATAGCGATCCCTGGTTCCTAAAAAAAAAATACTTGTTATTAGAAGCTATATTTACCCCTACCCCGGCCCCCCCCCCAAAAAAAAAGCAATCCCTGGTTCCTTAAAAAAAATACACGTTCTTACAAGCTACACTTGCCCCCGCCCCCCTCAAAAAATAAAAACTTTAGTAATCTCTATATCGATAAAAAGAAAAAAAAAATACGTTGCTAAACAAAGCCCTTTTGGAAATATAATGAAAATAATCTTTCCCAACAACCCTTTCTATTAAAGACAAAAAAAAAAAAAAAAAAAAAAAAAAAAAAAAAAAAAAAAAAAAATCCTGTAATGATTATAACGAAAATAGCTTCGGGAACAACAACAAGCAAAAAAAACAACTTCATTTGTAGACAAACAATCACCCCCCCCCCAAAAAAAAAAAAAAAAAAAAACGCCACATAACAGAATACGTCAAACTCCTATAAAAACAGACCGATGAATGCAATGACAAGGAAACAATACACGCAGATAAAAAAAAAAGAGAAAGAAAGAAAAAAAAACAGCGAGAATTCGTGGCACAGGAAGATGGACGGAATCTGACAGTGACAATTATATAAGAAAAAAAAGATGATGATGATGGCAAATAAGAAGAGGAAATGTTAACAACAGAGATATCAATAACATAGACTGAAGTAACTGAATCAGCGGTAGCAATAACTGCTAAATACTAAACAGTAACAGAGTTTTATCAGCAGCAGCAGGAGCAGTAGTGGGAGTGGAGGTGGTAGCAGTAATACTAGTTGTACTTGTAGTAGTTGTAGCAGCAGCAACAGTTGTAGTAGCTGCAGTTATATTTGTCGTTGCAGTTGTAATAGTGGTAAAAGTAATAGTAACAACAGCAAAAACAGCAGTAATAGTAATAAAGAAGAAATAGACGAGCATGCTAAAGAAGAGGAAGCGCCCGACATTGCAACAAGAACGGAGGAAGAGAAGAGAAGGGAGGGAGGGAAGGGAATTGGAGGAGGGGAGAGGAGGAGGGGGAGGAGAGAAAAACGCCACCCCCCCCCAAGCAGAAGCGCCGCGGTTTCCTCGCCACACACCCCCTCCCCCTCCCTCCCTCCCTCCCTCTCTCTCTCTCCCTCCCTCCCTCCCTCCCTCCTCCCCCTCTCCCTCTCTCCCTCCCCCCTACCCCTCCCTCCCTCCCTCTCTCCCCCCCTCCCTCCCCCCCCCCCGTCAAGAGGAGGATGCCCTAGTGACGGGCCAGAGATGCTCCTTGCGTGACTTCTTGCATGTTGCAGACGTGGTGAAAGAAATGAGATGCAACACGAGCTGCAACACTGTGGCGAGGTTCCGTACCGTGACCCAACAAAAGAGTGTAAAATGAGGCTGTGTAAAACCGTATTCACATTAACAAATCTAAAGAAAAAAAGTGATAAATGAGAATGAATATCTTCACAATACAAGAGATGCATTAACCGTATTCACATTAACAAATCTAAAAAAAAAAAAAAAAAAAGTGATAAATGAGAATGAATATCTTCACAATACAAGAGATGCAATAACCGTATTCACATCAACAAATGCTAAAAAAAAGAAAGTTATAAATGAGAACGAATATCTTCACAATACAAGAGATGCATCTGACCGATTTCGAATATAACTTCTTCATAAATACACCACGTATTTCTGACGAAGATCTATTCGAAACCAGTCAAATTCATCTCTTGTATTGCTAAGATATTCATTCTCATTCATACCTTTTCGTAAACCTTTCGTAACGCAACTCAATAACAGGCTTTGAGAAACTGTAGCATATAGGATGTTCGTTATCTAGAGTGTGGTGATGAATCTTCTGCAAAGCACGGATGATGTTGCGATTTATAAAGAGATGAAAATGTGATACTTTAAAGATACCAAAACCTATGACAACACATAAAAGCAAGTTATAAAATCTATCACTATGATAATGATTTAACAAGATCTACCACAATGCACTAAAAACATTACAAAATCTATCACATTTTATAAAGATAAAACAAAATATGTGACTATCAATAAAAATACAAGAAAAACTGTCCTTATCAATAAATAAACAAGAAATTATCACTACAAATAAAAATGAAACAAAAATTGTCACTATCAGTGTAAATAAAACAAGCTGCATATCAATAAATCGAAATAAAACAAAATCTGTCACTATCAAGATAAGACAAAATCTGTCACTACCAATAAAGACAAAACCAAATCTGTCACTATCAATAAGAACAAAACAAAATCCGAGACATCAACACCAAAAGCTAAATACTCAACGCGGTACAAACCCCACAAGAGACATCAACACCAAAAGCTAAATACTCAACGCGGTACAAACCCCACAAGAGACATCAACACCAAAAGCTAAATAGTCAAAGCTGTACAAACCACACCAGAGGCACCAACACCAAAAGCTTAAACGGTACAACCCACACCAGAGACACCAACACCAAAAGCTTAAACGGTACAACCCACACCAGAGACATCAACACCAAAAGCTAAATACTCAAAGCGGTACAAACCACACCAGAGACACCAACACCAAAAGCTTAAACGGTACAAACCACACCAGAGTCATCAACACCAAAAGCTTAAACGGTACAAACCACACCAGAGACACCAACACCAAAAGCTTAAACGGTACAACCCACACCAGAGACATCAACACCAAAAGCTAAATACTCAAAGCGGTACAAACCACACCAGAGACACCAACACCAAAAGCTTAAACGGTACAACCCACACCAGAGACATCAACACCAAAAGCTAAATACTCAAAGCGGTACAAACCACACCAGAGACACCAACACCAAAAGCTTAAACGGTACAAACCACACCAGAGTCATCAACACCAAAAGCTTAAACGGTACAAACCACACCAGAGACATCAACACCAAAAGCTTAAACGGTACAACCCACACCAGAGACATCAACACCAAAAGCTAAATACTCAACGCGGTACAACCCACACCAGAGACACCAACCCCAAAAGCTAAATACTCAACGCGGTACAACCCACACCAGAGACACCAACCCCAAAAGCTTAAACGGTACAAACCACACCAGAGACAGCAACACCAAAAGCTAAATACTCAAAGCGGTACAAACCACACCAGAGACATCAACCCCAATAGTTAAATACTCAACGCGGTACAAACCACACCAGAGACACCAACACCAAAAGCTTAAACGGTACAACCCACACCAGAGACACCAACACCAAAAGCTTAAACGGCACAACCCACACCAGAGACATCAACACCAAAAGCTAAATACTCAACACGGCACAAGCCACACCAGAGACACCAACCCCAAAAGCTTAAACGGTACACACCACTCCAGAGGTCTAAGTTGCGCGAGGCTTCTTCTCACAGCCGGCCACACACACACACACACACGCACACACACAGGCGCGCGCGAAGAATGCCTATCCGCGGTCTGCCCTCTCACGGGTTCCAGCGCAAACTGACCCCAATGGCTCTACTGACCCAGCGATGGCTATTCCCTTACCTCCTAAGCCCCTCCCCCCCTCCTCCTCTTCTTCCTCCTACCTCCTTCTTCCCTCCCTCCCTCCCTCCCTCCCTCCCCCTCTCAAAACCTATCGTCTCATCTCCAAGGATGGTGTTTGTCGTAGGCTTCCTTGCCCTCCTCCTCCTCCTCCTCCTCCTCCTCCTCCTCCTCCTCCTCCTCCTCCTCCACCGCAACCACCACAACCACCATCGCCACCATTACTGTCATCTTCTCTATGACTATCATCACAACTACTAATACCATCATGATCACACCATCACCATCCTCATGATCATCATCCTCATCCTCATCACCATTCTCTTCTCCTCGGCCTCTGCCTCCTCTTATTTTAACAACTTTTGTGTAGATAGACCTATATGGTAAGCTGGACAAAAAAGTATATGCGCATATTCACATACATACACGCATACATACACACAGACATATATATATATATATATATATATATATATATATATATATATTATATATATATATATGTGTGTGTGTGTGTGTGCGCGCGCGCGCGTGTGTGTGTGTCTGTGTGTGTGTGTGTGTGTGTGTGTGTGTGTGTGTGTGTGTGTGTGTGTGTGTGTGTGTGTGTGTGTGTGTGTGTGTGTGTGTGTCTGTGTGTGTGTGTGTGTGTGTGTGTGTGTGTGTGTGTGTGTGTGTGTGTGTGTGTGTGCGCGCGCGCGGGTGTGTGTGTCTGCGTGCGTGTGTGTGTTATGTGTGTGTATCTATTGTGTGTGTTATTATATTATAATATATATATATAAATATATGTGTGTGTGTGTGTGTGTGTGTGTGTGTGTGTGTGTGTGTGTGTGTGTGTGTGTGTGTGTGTGTGTGTTGTGTGTGTGTGTGTGTGTGTGTGTGTGTGTGTGTGTGTGTGTGTGTGTGTGTATGTGTGTGTGTGTGTGTGTGTGTGTGTGTGTGTGTGTGTGTGTGTGTGTGTGTGTGTGTGTGTGTGTGTGTGTGTGTGTGTGTGTAGACAGATAGATGAATAGATAGATAAATGCATACATATACTGTATGTCTCCATATAAGTAATAAGAGAGAGAGAGAAGGGGGGAGGATGAAAGGGAGAAAAACAAGAGAACGGAAAACCATAGAAAATATGCTAAGAAGGAAAGATGGTAAAAAACACCGAACGGTAGACGCGAGAATTGTTTACCCAAAAACACACCAAGACAAAACAAACAAACAAGAAAACAACAAACTCCAGCAGTAATAACATCATAAAAAATCGAGAACTTTAGGGAGCTGGGTCACACTAACGAGGTCATAGAAGCAGGGTCATAGTACCGGGGCCCCACAACCAACCCCCGGCGCCGGTGCTGCCCTCACATGCAACGCACAAACGTACTTTTTCGTGCTTTCCCGTTAGTTCCCGAGCTCCCAGACCGGTAAAGGCGAGATCAGTAGCAACTGGAGGAGGTTGTCATGGCGTCTGATTCTATCTTCGGATAAAAGCACATGGGAGTTTACTTTGATGACGTCACAAAAGTTACGGTTGCTTTGTGAATATCGTCGATCATTTTGGTCTCTCCAGTTTTCAAAAAAGGATGGAAAATAATGATTTTAATGGTTATATTTTCCCTGAACAATCATCAAAGCAGCCGCCATGACACCTCCTCGAGATGCTACTGATCTAGCCTTCCCCTTCGATACCCGGATGAACAACGACGCCATCTTGTTTCTAGACGAACACCGGACCCAAAACAACATTCAAAATATACTCCATTCCGCAAAGACGTTAAATAACTGAAATCTCTAAATATAGCGATTTTTTTTCTTTTTTTTTTTTCGCTCGAGTCGCTATTCATTCAGTCATCCAGAATATCAAGAACATTAGAACAAGAACATGATCAGTGGAATATGCTTTTCTCACATTTATTTGCCAAATTACTGTTGAAGCAGCAGCTCAAGTAGCGTGTATGAAGGTGAAATGTAGATCTTTGTTATGGTAACGCGTAACGTGTGGTTAGTATGTGGGGGGGGGGAGGTACAGGTAGACAGATAGATGGATAAATACAGATAGATAGACAGATATAGTGGATGAGTGTGTGTGTGTGTGTGTGTGTGTGTGTGTGTGTGTGTGTGTGTGTGTGTGTGTGTGTGTGTGTGTGTGTGTGTGTGTGCGCGCGCGCGCGTGTGCGTGCGTGAATGTGTGTGTTGTGTGTGAGTGAATGAATCAGTCAGTGAGTCAGTCAGTAAGCGAGTGAGTCAGTGAATAACTGAGTGACAAACCACAGAAGTGCAAGTGAACGACAAAATCGGAGAGAGAGAACCCACCGCCTTACTTGCAAACCACAGCCGGTAACAACGCGAAGCCCCCCACCCCCCCACCCCCCTCCAAACCAGCGCCGGTCGAGCCTCACCCACGGAACCCAAGGCCGGGCGACAGACAGACAGACAGACACGACACAACGAGGGATATGGGCGTGGGCGTGGGCGTGGGCGGGGGGGTGGGGGGGGGGGGGTTAGGCGACAGCGGAAGAGACGGGTTGCCAGAAGGAGAGCAATTGTGACGTCATCATAGGCAAATAATCGCCCGAGGATGACGAAAGGAAACAAAAATTCAGAACCGCTCCACGCGCATAGAAAACGAGACTTGGAGCGGTAACAATATTATTCTCGAGTGGTTGTTTATTCCCCTTTTTCTCTCTCTCTCTCTCTCTTTCTCCTCTCTCTCTCTCTCTCTGTCTCTCTCTCTGTCTCTCTCCCTCTCTCTCTCCCTCTCCCTCTCCCTCTCCCCTCTCTCTCCCTCTCTCTCTCTCCTCTCTCTCCCTCTCCCTCTCCTTCTCCTTCTCCCTCTCCTTCTCCTTCTCCCTCTCCTTCTCCTTCTCCCTCTCCCTCTCCTTCTCCTTCTCCTTCTCCCTCTCCTTCTCCTCCTCCCTCTCCTTCTCCTTCTCCTTTTCCTTCTCCTTCTTCTTCTCCTTCTTCCTCTCCCTCTCCCCCTCCTTCTCCCTCTCTCTCCCTCCCTCTCTCTCTCTCCCTCTCCCTCTCTCCCTCCCTCTCTGCCTCCCTCTCTCTCTCCCTCCCTCTCTCTCTCCCTCTCCCTCTCCCTCTCCCTCTCTCTCTCTTTCTCCCTCTCCCTCTCCTTACCCTTCTCCTTCTCCCTCTCCCTCCAACGATTGCAACTGTTTCATATCAGACATTTCATCCATTTCTTATACACCTCACAATGTCCTGTCAGTCATTTCCTCCTCCTCCTCAAAATGACATTCAAACCTAGCAACATGACAACACGGTCAACCACAGCCGAGTCCCCCCGTCTAAGCACGTACTTCCTTCGACTCGTATAACCAAACACTTATTCAATAACTCTAAACACCGTCGTTATCACCTACCCAGCGCCATCACCGCCCCTCCCTCGTTACACCGCCGCAAACCCCAGGCCATTCTCCTTTCCGTCAAGAGCAAGGGGGTCTACTCGAGAGAAATCTGTGGCTTTGTGCTGCACGCTGATTCGAGGATGTAAAGACGATCATCGGAGGTTTCCCTAAACCGCCCAGTTGGCCGACGCTCACACTCGAACGAGTCGGTTCAAGAACGCCGCTGACAATAACCACAAGACATCATAACTTTGTCCTTCATTATAAGAAAATATAAAGTTGACGATAAAGAATCCCGCCCTAAAAAAAAATCAGTACTATGAAAATACACTCCACAAAAAAAAAAAAAAAAAAAAAAATCAGAGAAATCATACACTCCATAAAACTTCTAAAAATCTACAATTCAGAAGAATCAACTCTCGGAAAATTACCAACACGCGAAGGATAATATTCAAGGATTTTTTTCTCTCAGTTCCTGCTTTACTCATGCGCACTGCTGACTCACTGGTTTACTCCGAGCCGGGTCTGACGCAGAGGAGAAAAAAAAAACGGTAGGCTGTGGTTATCGGTAACTTTTAACCTGCGACCACCTCGTGCATTGATACTTTTTTTTTTTTTTTTTTTTTAATTGACTGTCGTTTTATTTGTTATTCAACTTTCTTTCTCTTTCTGTCGTTTTCGTTCTCTGTCTCTGTCTCTGTCTCTGTCCCTCTCTCTCTCTCTCTCTCTCACACTCTCTCTTTCTTTGTCTCTCTTTCTTTGTCTCTCTCTTTCTTTCTTTCTTTCTCTCTCTCTCTTTCTTGTCTTTCTTTCTTTTTCTTTTTCTTTCTCTTTCTCTTTCTCTCTCTTTCTCTTTCTCTCTCTCTCTTGCACACAAAGGTTTATGTAAATAGATATACTGATAGGCAGCTAAACTGAGAGGCTTATAGAGATAAACAAATAGATGTATTGATAGATAAATAGATAGACGGATAGACATGTACTCATGCACACGCACACGCACGCGTTATATAATATGTAACATAATATATATGTGTGTATGGATATATATATATATATATATATATATATATATATATATATATATATACACACATATATGTATATGTATATGTATATATATATATATATATATATATATATATATATATATATATATATATACAGAGAGAGAGAGAGAGAGAGAGAGAGAGAGAGAGAGAGAAAGAGAAAGAGAAAGAGAAAGAGAAAGAGAAAGAAAGAGAGAGAGAAAGAGAAAGAGAAAGAGAGAGAGAGACAGAGAGAAAGAGAAAGAGAAAGAGAGAGAGACAGAGAGAGAGAGAGAGTATTCGAATGCACGTATTTGCCTAAGTAGCAAAGGTCAGTCCTCTGTTATACGGGATTAAACTCCTTCCAAAAACAAGTATTACCTTGATGGGCAAATGTTAAGAGATCACACGCCATCACGCGCTCTACAGCACGATCGACTTCCTCATTTTTTAGCAATAAAACAACTCTACGCCAATAAAGAAAAAATCAAACATACCAAAACCCAAACAGAAACAAACAACTCTACACCTATAAGAAAAAATGGAAAA
>NC_091579.1:31074180-31079180 GCF_042767895.1 Penaeus vannamei
ATCGGCACCTCAGTGTGACAGAAGGATTTGGGGAGGGGGGTGGGGAGGAGGAGAGTAAGGGGAGGGGGAGGGTGTGGAGTATTTTTCTCTCCCTCTCCCTCTCCTCTATCTCCCCCTCACAATACGTTTATTTATATATTTTTTTAGATAGTGTGCTTGATCACGTTTATTGATTTATATATTCATTTAATATTATAATTTCTATCATTATTATTATTATTATTATTTAGACAGTGTGCTTGGCCGTTAGAAAAAAAGCTGAAAGAAAGAAAGACAGAAAAAAAGAAAAAAGAAAAAGAAAGATAAAAAGAAAAAAGAAAGAAAGAAAAAAAAATATATATATATACATATATACATACACACACACATACACCTCTTCATCATTTAGAGTTGCTAATAACTGGTTGCCTGCGAGGGTGTGACGCGAACCCAACGGTTTTCGACGAGAGCGACTGGTATCTATACCGGGACCGTCACCACCAAGCTATAAATCACGTATCCAATGCCTGGCTTGCAAAAATGCCTTTCTCTTACCCAGCTTTATTCAACTTGCGGGTTTTACTATGTCGTTGGTGCTTAAGTCTTCACCTCACGTCACTCCCGCCTTGACATGAGGACGACCCGCATCCTGTCACTAGCCTTAAAAGACCATCTGCCAGTTGGTTATAATTATAATGAATAATTGAGGCCTATCCAATGAAAATTCGTATGTCCGGACGCTTATAAACACAAATAAACGCATTTCTATCTATCTGACAGATATGCATTTATCATATCAGTTTAAGCGGTAGATATACACCTCTAGACGGTCAGAAATACATTTATTTCTGTGTAAATGCCTGTCTGTAGAATAAATATTCACAAACCGGCCTCATACAGAAATACATTTAATTTCTGCGTAAATGCATGTCTGTAGAATAAATATTCACAAACCGGCCTCATACAGAAATACATTTATTTTTGTGTAAATGTCTGTCTGTAGAATAAATATTCACAAACCGGCCTCGTACCACTATCTCTCCCTCACTTTCCAACCCCCCAAACAAGCACCAACCCCACAACTACCTCTTTCGCCACCTGAAACTACCATTCTCCCCCCCCCCCCACCTCCCCTCATTCGCCCGCCGCAAAAAACGACCCACCCCATACAAAGACCACCACCGCAGACGACCCTCGCGAGTCACAGCACCCTCGCGAGTCACGACCGACTGATATGTCACGTCAACTCTCGCCTGACTTTCTCCTGATATAAAAGGAAGATTCTTTCATTCTTTCCCATTGCCTGCGTGGTCCCTGCTCGAGCGATGGAAGGGGGGGGGGGGGGAGGGGGAGGGGGAGGGGGGTTCAGATCAGCTCCTATTTTTTTTCTTTTTTTCTTTTTTTTCTTCTGTATTATGCTTATTTGCGTTCCCCCCCTCTCTCTTTACTTCTCTTTCTCTTTCTTTCTTCTATCTCTCTCTTACTTCTCTTTTTCTTTTTCTTTCTTTCTTTCTGCTCTCTCTCTCTCTCTCTCTCTCTCTCTCTCTCTCTCTCTCTCTCTCTATATATATATATATATATATATATATATATATATATATATATATGTGTGTGTGTGTGTGTGTGTGTGTGTGTGTGTGTGTGTGTGTGTGTGTGTGTGTGTGTGTGTACGCATATATGTATACACATACATATTTACATAAATATATATACATACATATGTATATAAATGTTTGTGTGTGTATGTGTATTTGTGTGTGTGTATATATGTATATATGTATATGCGTGTGTGTATATATATAATATATATATCATATATATATATCATATATATATATATATATATATATATATATATATATATATATGACCTGTATTCATGTTGTCAGATGTGGAAAGGTCTGAATGAGAACGAATATCTTCACAATACAAGAGATGTATTTGACCGGTTTCGATTATATCTTCGTCAGGAATTCATGATGTATTTCGGACGAAGATATAATCGAATCCGGTCAAATACATCTCTTGTATTGTGAAGATATTCGTTCTCATTCATACCTTTCCACACACACACACACACACACACACACACACACACACACACACACACACACATAAACACACACACACACACATAAACACACACACACACACACAAACACACACTCACACACACACACACTCACAAACACACACACACACAAACAAACACACACACACACACATATATATATATATATATATATATATATATATATATATATATTATATATATACATTATATATATATTATATGTATATATATATATATATATATATATATATATATATATATATATATATATATATATATATATATATATATATATAATTTTCACTCTCCCTCTCTCACCCACTCCTCCCTGCATTAGCCTAACAATCTCCCTCACTCTCGCCCTCACTTTTCCCTCCCGTTCACTATATCCACAACCACACGCTCTCCCTGTCGCTCTCTCATTTAAAAGGTTTTCCTCCTCTTTCTCCTTCTTGGTCTTCTTTTTCATTTTTTTCTTTTCCCTCTTCTTCTTTCTCCTCCTTCTCCTTTTCTTCTCTTTGTTTCTCTCTTCTTCTTCTTCTTCCCCTTCTCTTTTTCTTCTCTTTCTCTTTCTTTCTTCTTCTTCTTCTTCCCCTTCTCTTTCCTTCTCTTTCTCTTTCTTCTTCTTCTTCCCCTTCTGCTTTTCTTCTCTTACTCTTTCTTTCTTCTTCCCCTTCTCCTTTTCTTCTCTTTCTTTCTTTCTTCTTCTTCCCCTTCTCTTTCTTTCTTTCTTCTTCCCCTTCTCCTTTTCTTCTCTTTCTTTCTTTCTTTCTTCTTCTTCCCCTTCTCCTTTTCTTCTCTTTCTCTTACTTTCTTTCTTCTCCTTTTCTTCACTCTCTTTCTTTCTTTCTTCTTCTTCCCCTTCTCCTTTTCTTTCTCTTTCTTTCTCTCTTCTTCCCCTTTTCTTCTCTTTCCATTTCTTTTTCTCCATCTTCTTTTCCCTTTTCTCTTTCTTCTTCCCTCCACTGCCACCGTCTGCATTTTTTTTCCAATTGCACAAAATCAGCGCCAATGTTGCCACAAGGTCAGTGCTTACGTCACTATCACTTCCGGTCGTGATTTTGATCAAAGGAAAGTCATTTTCGTTGAATATTCTTCGAAAACTTACCGACAGTTACGTAACGGTTCGACTTGTTTGAAAAAATTTTGAATATGAATAAAAAGAGAAAAAAATACGTATACACATGTACGTATGAATAAAAAGAAAAAAATATGTATACACATGTACGTATGAATAAAGAGAAAAAAAATATGTATACACATGTACGTATGAATAAAAAGAGAAAAAAATACGTATACACATGTACGTATGAATAAAGAGAAAAAAAATATGTATACACATGTACGTATGAATAAAAAGAAAAAAATATGTATACACATGTACGTATGAATAAAAAGAAAAAAAAATACGTATACACATGTACGTATGAATAAAAAAAAAAAAATACGTATACACATGCACGTATGAATAAAAAGAAAAAAATACGTATACACATGTACGTATGAATAAAAAGAAAAAAATATGTATACACATGTACGTATGAATAAAAAGAAAAAAATATGTATACACATGTACGTATGAATAAAAAGAAAAAAATATGTATACACATGTACGTATGAATAAAAAGAAAAAAATACGTATACACATGTACGTATGAATAAAAAGAAAAAAATACGTATACACATGTACGTATGAATAAAAAGAAAAAAATATGTATACACATGTACGTATGAATAAAAAGAAAAAAATATGTATACACATGTACGTATGAATAAAAAGAAAAAAATATGTATACACATGTACGTATGAATAAAAAGAAAAAAATACGTATACACATGTACGTATGAATAAAAAGAAAAAAATACGTATACACATGTACGTATGAATAAAAAGAAAAAAATATGTATACACATGTACGTATGAATAAAAAGAAAAAAATATGTATACACATGTACGTATGAATAAAAAGAAAAAAATATGTATACACATGTACGTAGGAATAAAAGGAAAAAAAAAAACATGTACATGAGTATAGATGTCACGTTACTTACACATGTACGTATGAATAATAAAAAAAAAAGTCACGTACATGAATAAAGATGTCACGTTACTTTCACATGTACGTATGAATAAAAAAAAAAAAAATACGTATACACATGCACGTATGAATAAAAAGAAAAAAATACGTATACACATGTACGTATGAATAAAAAGAAAAAAATATGTATACACATGTACGTAGGAATAAAAGGAAAAAAAAAAACATGTACATGAGTATAGATGTCACGTTACTTACACATGTACGTATGAATAATAAAAAAAAAAGTCACGTACATGAATAAAGATGTCACGTTACTTTCACATGTACGTATGAATAAAGAGGAAAAAATCACGTACATGAATATAGATGTAACGTTACTTACACATGTACGTAGGAATAAAGAGGAAAAAAATACGTACATGAATAAAGATGTCACGTTACTTACACATGTACGTAGGAATAAATAGGAAAAAAATACGTACATGAGTATAGATGTCACGTTACTTACACATGTACGTATGAATAAAAAGAGAAAAATCACGTACATGAATATAGATGTCACATTTACTTACACATGTACGTATGAATAAAAAGAAAAGAAAAATGTCACGTACATATGTATACATGTCACGTTACTTACACATGTACGTACGAAAAAAAAGTCACGTACATGAATATAGATGTCACGTTACTTACACATGTACGTTTTTTTCTTCTTCTTCAAACTATTCACTGCCGCCGTTGATCATGACAGTGTCAAGCCAACCCAAGGCGAACGATTCATCACCAAATGTTGCAAAACAGCGCAAAAAAAAAAATGTATTTTTTTTTTTTTTTTTTGCAAAACCGCGATTTTTTTTTTTTTTTTTTTTTTTTAATCAACCAAAGTGACACGCTTAGCAGTC
>NC_091579.1:31099180-31104180 GCF_042767895.1 Penaeus vannamei
TGTTGTTGCTTTTGCTGTTCTTATCTTCCTTCCTTTTCCTCCTTTTGTCTATCTTTCCCTTTCCCCTCTCTCTCCCTCACGCTCGTTTCTTCTTCCTCCTCCTCCTCCTCCTCCTCATCCTCCTCTTCTTCTTCTTCTTCTTCTTCTTCTCCATCGTGGTCATACGTTGTCTTTGTCGTTTTCGTCCTCCTCCTCCCCCACCAATACCACTGCCGCCTCTTCCTCCTCCTCTCCTTCCCTATTCCTCCTCCACCTCTCTCCTTTCTCTTCCTCTTCTTCTTACTCCTCCACCTCCACCACTTCCTCTTCCACCTCTCCTTTCCCTTCCTCCTCCTCCACCTCTCCCTTTCTCTTCCTCCTCCACTTCCACCCCTCCTTCTTCCTCCACCTTCACCTCTCCCTTTCTCTTCCTCCTCCTACCACCTCTCCTTCCTCCTCCTCCCACCTCACCTTCCTCCTCCCCCACCTCTCCTTCCTCCTCCACCTCCACCTCTCCTTCCTCCTCCACCTCCACCTCTCCTTCCTCTTCCTCCTCCTCCACCTCCACCTCTCCCTCCTCTTCCACCTCCACCTCTCCTTCCTCCTCCTCCCCCCACCTCTCCTTCCTCCTCCACCTCTCCTTCCTCCTCCTCCTCCACCCCCTCCTCCTCCTCCTCCACCTCTCCTTCCTCCACCTCCACCTCTCCTTCCTCCTCCTCCACCTCTCCTTCCTCTTCCTCCTCCACTTCCACCTCCACCTCCTTCCTCCACCTCTCCTTCCTCCTCCACCTCCACCTCTCCTTCCTCCACCTCCACTTCCACCTCTCCTTCTCCTTCCTCCTCCTCCTCCTCAACCTCTCCTTCCTCCTCCACCTCTTCCTCTTCCTCCTCCTCTTCCTCCTTCACCTCCTCTCCTATTCCCCAGCCCCGGAAGCCCCTCCCACTATTCACAATTAAGTCCGGGATAGGCCTATCAATTACAACACACAACAAGGGATACAATTTTCTCCCAAGGTCATCAATCCTGGAAATAGATGCAAAGAGTTGTATCATAAATGTTGTTTTTCATCGACGTTGTTGTTGTTGTTGTTGATGTTGTTGCGCGTGGTGGAGGTGGAGGTCCAAGTAACAGGAGGAGGAGGAGGTCCAAGTAATAGGTGGAGGAGGAGGTCCAAGTAACAGGAGGAGGTGGAGGTCCAAGTAACAGGTGGAGGTGGAGGTCCAAGTAACAGGTGGAGGTGGAGGTCCAAGTAACAGGAGGAGGAGGAGGAGGTTCAAGTAACAGGTGGAGGTGGAGGCGGAGGTGGAAGTGGGGATCCAAGTAACAGGTGGAGGTGGAGGTCTAAGTAATAGGTGAAGGTGGAGGTGGGGGTGGGGGTGGAGGTCGCGGCGGTGGTGTTGTGGACAAAACACGATAGCGACTTGAAGAAAATAAATAAGAAAATTACGGAGAATACCCGAAAGATGAAAATAAAGAAGAGCAAAAACCAGAGACGGAGAAAGAAAAGAGGTATAACAAAAGCAAGAAGAGAAAGAAAAAGAAAAAGAAAAGGAACTACAGAACAAAGAACAATTTGACAATAACTAAAGAAAATGAGAGAAAAAGAAAAGAGGTGGAGGTGGGGGAGGGAAAGCTAAGAGGCAGGAGGAGGAGGAGGAGGAGGAGGAGGAGGAGGAGGAGGAGGAGGAGGAGGAGGAGGAGGAGGAGGAGGAGAGAGAGGAGGAAGAGGAAGAGAGAGAGAAAGGGAGGAAAGTTATAATGAATCTAATTTAATCTATCTTCCGGTGTGACGAAAGGCTTGGGAAGAAGACAAGAAAATGAACAGCTTAAAATGATCTCTCTTTTTAATACTACGGTTTCTAGATTCTGAAACATCATGGTATCTAACGCGACAATGGCCAAGATACTTATCAACGGCCTATTTTTTCGGCTTATCTTTTATCTGTTCCGCCCAAATCTTCCTCTTTCCTTCCTCTCACATAGTCTTTTTCTTTTTTTTTTCTCCTGTTTGTATTTTTTCTTCCTTTTTTCTCTCTCTCTATCTCAGTCTCTATTTCTTTCTTTCTCTCTCTCTCTCTCTCTCTATCTGGCGTTCTATATCTATCTGTATCTGTCTGCCTGTCTCTTGGTTCCTTCTTCAAAAATACATTTCAAAATTTAAGCGGGAAAAAAAAATCCCACGAGCAAGAAAACGTGCTAATCCCCCGTAGCTTAGCTCTTTGTCTTTCATAATAACTGTGTTCTTCTTAACCGACGCTCATTGTCTCAAAATGAACTTTAAAACCCCTTAATTCGAGTCCAAACTTGTCTTCTTAAACGAGACAACGAAATCGTACCTCTGGCAACCTTAATTTCCCCGTTTTCTGTTGCTCTCGCCGTTGCTTCCCGTTTTCCATCCGTTACCGAATAAACATTCCCTCTTTTAAGTGACTTCTTGCTGTTATTTCCCTGTTGTCTGTTGTTGAGATATTAATAACATCAAGATAATGCGTTGGCGTTTGTTATCATAATCTAGATTTGCCTTATTCTATTTGTGAATAATTTTTTCTCGGATTTTTCATGGTATTGTAACTTTTCCGAGTAGGCCAAGAAAATCGTATGGACATTCATTCTATAATAATATGAATTTACATCTATAGCAACTACATTACAGTGGTGGTGGTGGTGGTGATGATGATGATGATGATGATGATGGTGATGGTGATGGTGATGATGATTATGATAATGATTATGATAATGATAATAATGATGAAAATAATGATACTGATAATGATGGTGATGGTAATGAATAATAATGTTGATAATGATCATGATGATAATTATAACAATGATAATGATAATAATCACCATAATAATGATAAAGATGATCATAACAACGACGATGACGATGACGACGACGATAACAGTGATAGTAACGGTGATCATCACGGAATTAATAAGAATGAGAAACATCAAAAGAACCGTCCAGAATGAGAGATCCGAGGAAAAAAATATTCACAAATAGAATAAGGCAAAACTAGATCATGACAACAAACGCCAACGCATTATCTTGATGTTATTTAATATCTCAACAACAATTTTTTTTTCTCCTTTGGGAAAAACCGAACATGCCACGCCCCCTCCCCCCCCCCACGACACCAAATCCGTATAAACAGAGCTGCTCACAAACCACTTTTTCTCTCTCTCTCTCGCCAGCCCGGGCACTATCTTCATACCACTTAAAAAAAAAGAAAAAAGAAAAAAAAGTTTTCGTGAAAGCAGCGGTGCGTCGATAGCAACTTCTTTTATACTATTAACGAAGAAAGTTAGAGTCTCGAGATAAAACGAAAGTGGAAATGAAAGTATTTGTTTTTTTGGGGTTTTGTTTTATTGTGTTTTTTCTTCTTATTCATGGAGTTCGTTGCATGGATAAAAAGGGTTTAATTAGTTGTGTTCAATCGAGTGCGTGGCTTTTTTTTTGGGGGGGGAGGGGGGGCGGATGTTTTTTCTCTGTTTAATCGCACCCGTCGTTTTCTTCTCTTTCTCTTTCTCTCTCTCTCTCTCTCTCTCTCTCTCTCTCTCTCTCTCTCTCTCTCTCTCTCTCTCTCTCTCTCTCTCCCTCTCTCTCTCTCACTCTTTTCTCGGTCTGTCTATTTCTGTCTGTGTCTGTGTGTGTGTGGGGGGGGGGGGTGCATGCGTGTGTGTGTGGGGAGGGGTGTGTGCATGCGTGTGTGTATGTGCGTCCTCGCTCACACACGCACGCACAGGGAAACTTTCAGGTCATCACACTTCACTTCAGTCGGAGGAAAACCAATCAAGTGAAAAAGGAAAAAAAAGAGTGTAATTAAATCAGTATTTGAAGCGTCGACGAAAATTGAACAGAATGATTTTTTATTTTATTAAATAATTTATTATTAAATTTATTATCAAATAAGAAGATTATTTGATTTCCATTCGTACTGCTTTTTCATTGTGTTAATGCTATCATTCTTGTTGTATTTAGAAAAAAATATATAAATAAATCTTACGAGGAAGTAGAGGTATAGGCCTATATATAATTTTGTGCCCGTATCCCCTCAATATCTTAACATTTATCTATACATGTTTTTCTTTAACGTTTCCATTTGTTGTATCTAACAAAAACATAAAAATGTAATTAACAGAAAGCTAAACATGCATTTCGAAATGAATTAAAATGTGCTAGTCAGATAAAATAATAATAATAATAATAATGTCCCCCAAAAAGTGCGTGGCGTTTTTTTTTTTTTTTTTTTTTTTTTTACAAGGGCCTTTTATTAAGCAAAAGTCTCATACGAGACCCAATCGAAATCAGAACTTGCATGAGGCCAGCTTTACGTAGGAAAATCTTGGCTGTGAATAACAGATGGATAAGGCTTCGTGGTTCCCATGGCAACAGGGACAAACACTTCCCTAGAATGTTAGTGTTCGTCTTCCCTATATCCTTTCCGCATCTTTTTTTTTTTTTTTTTTTTGTAACAGCAGAAAGAAGAAAACACGTCGATAAAACAAAAATGATATTAAAAAAACATGAAATATCCATACCCAACACGGATACATACATACAATATATATAAACATATATATGTAAATATATACATATATGTATGTAAATATATAGATATGTTGTGTGCGTGTGCGTGTGCATGTGCGTGCGTGTGTGTGTGTGTGCGTTTGTGTTTGTGTGTATCGGCCATTTACTCGATCCTACATGTCTTAGTTAACAAGCCATTAATTGGGAATCCAGAAGCCACTTTTACATACCTATGGCCGATTAGTTAAAATTTTGCGAGGATCGACCCAATGAATGTTCATTATAATGCATATGCACAGAAATAAACACATATCTATCAGTCTAGACATGCATATGTGCCGGATAGATAGACAAATAAATATACTATATTTAGATACACAGATGTGCCTTTATTTCTGTGTATATGCATATCCTTATACATGAATATGCATTGGAATATACATACATACATATATATATATATATATATATATATATACATATATATAT
>NC_091579.1:31106680-31134180 GCF_042767895.1 Penaeus vannamei
TACATACATATATTTGTGTGTGTATGTGTAAGTGTATGTAAGTGTGTTTGAGTGTGAGTATGAGTGTGCGTGTGTGTGTATTTCAAGATTCCAATCAAGACCATATTTCTGTCAACGCCTTTTTCTCGATGCAACAGCGCTCTTGGCAACTGTATACCCATGGAGAGCGGGTCACTGTATTCTCAGGGTTCACCTTACCATATAGAGCAGCTGTAACTGGTATCTCCCTTCTAACTACTTGGCCATCTTCCTCGTAGTTTAGGATTCCCGGTATACAGTATAAGTGTAAGATTCTGGCATATGAAACAAGGGAGGAAATATATTTGTTGATGTTATATTGCTTAGTATATGAAAATTAGGAATAAATTTGATGTTATATTGCTTAGTATATGAAAACTAGGAAAATATTTGTTGATGTTATATTGATTAGTATATGAAAATTGGGAAAATATTTGTTGAAGTTATATTGCTTAGTATATGAAAATTGGGAATATATTTGTTGATGTTATATTGCTATATGAAAATTAGGAATATATTTGTTAATGTTATATTGCTTAGTATATAAAAATGGAATATATTTGTATATAAAAAATGGAATATATTTGTTAATGTTGTATTGCTTAGTATATAAAAAATGGAATATATTTGGATATAAAAAATGGAATATATTTGGATATAAAAAATGGAATATATTTGTATATAAAAATGGAATATATTTGTATATAAAAAATGGAATATATTTGTTAATGTTTGTTAATATTGCTTAGTATATGAAAATTAGGAATATATTTGTTAATGTTATATTGCTTAGTATATGAAAAATTGGAATATATTTGTTAATGTTATATTGTTCAATATGTGAAAACTAGGAAAATATTTGTTAATGTTATATTGCTTAGCATATGAAAATTAGGAATATATTTGTTGATGTTATATTGCTTAGTATATAAAAAATGGAATATATTTGTATATAAAAATGGAATATATTTGTATATAAAAAACGGAATATATTTGTATATAAAAATGGAATATATTTGTATATAAAAAATGGAATATATTTGTTAATGTTTGTTAATATTGCTTAGTATATAAAAATTGGGAATATATTTGTTAATTTTATATTGCTCAATATATGAAAACTAGGAAAATATTTGTTAATGTTATATTGCTTAGTATATGAAAAATTGGAATATACTTGTTAATGTTATATTGCTTAGTATATGAAAATTAGGAATATATTTGTTAATGTTATATTGCTCAATATATGAAAAATTGGAATATATTTTTTTATGTTTTATTGCTTAGTATATGAAAATTGGGAATATATTTGTTGATGTTATATTGCTTAGTATATGAAAAATTGGAATAAATTTGTTAATTTTATATTGCTCAATATATGAAAACTAGGAAAATATTTGTTAATGTTATATTGCTTAGTATATGAAAAATTGGAATATATTCGTTACTGTTATATTGCTCAATATAAGAAAACTAAGAAAATATTTGTTAGTTATATTGCTTAGTTTATGAAAATTGAGTTTGTTTGTCGCGACTTTAGCCATGTCGCTGATCTTAAATCTGCAATGAAACATTTTCGTGAAAAGAAAATTATATATTATTCTGATTAAGGAGCATGCAGATCACCCATTTCCTTGTCTGCATATTCCTAGGCAAACACGAGCATCATTCCTCTTTTCACATCATTATGAGATCGTATCCAACTCATTGTAGCTCGTCGTGGCCTATTAAGCATGTCTGCGCTCTTCTTTGAGGTTAAGTGAGGCTGCAAGAGAACCGTGGAAGCTTACCTTCGATTTCTCCGGTGTGGTTTGTGGTTAGGTGTGTGTTCCGGTGTCTCGAATACCCGTGTTTACATTGCGTGCTCGTTTATTTTGTGCGTGGCATAACTGTTGTCTTTTCGTTGGGGGAAATATTTACTTGTTTTGGTGTTTTTTATTTTTATTTTTTTTAAACAGTGGGAGGTATGTGTGGGTGAGAGAGAGGGAGAGGGAGAGGGAGAGGGAGAGGGAGAGGGAGAGGGAGAGGGAGGGGGAGAGGGAGAGGGAGGGGGAGAGGGAGAGGGAGAGGGAGAGGGAGAGGGAGAGGGAGAGGGAGGGAGGGAGGGAGGGAGGGAGTGAGGGAGGGAGGGAAGGAAGGAAGGAAGGAAGGAAGGAAGGAGGGAGGGAGGGAGGGAGGGAGGGAGGGAGGGAGGAGAGAGAGAGAGAGAGAGAGAGAGAGAGAGAGAGAGAGAGAGAGAGAGAGAGAGAGAGAGAGAGAGAGAGAGAGAGGGAGGGAGGGAGGGAGGGAGGGAGGGAGGGAGAGAGAGAGAGAGAGAGAGAGAGAGAGAGAGAGAGAGAGAGAGAGAGAGAGAGAGAGAGAGAGAGAGAGAGAGAGAGAGAGAGAGAGACAGAAACAAACAGAACTAGAAAGAGTGTACAGGTAACCATCAGTTATACAGCCCCTAAGCTTGACACTGTTCCTACTTGGCTTTGTTATCTTTGATTTTTAATTTCCTTGCATAACAACTCAGGTTTTTTTATTATCTCCTGCATATTGACAATTGAAGTGATATGAGTTATCAAAAAAATTGCTGCAGGGTTTACAAATAAAGACCATAAGAGCAGTAATGCGAGGCAGTTAAACTGATATCTCTCATTGTCTTTGTTGTGTTCTTGATATTTCCGAGATATTGTAACAGCTACACTGGTTAAGTGATTTCTAATAAGTTCTTTAGACTTCTTATTGTATCATAGTTCAAGAAGGGATTCCGTAAGGAATGCATGAGAGAGGATGAGAGAGAAGGGGAGGGAGAGAATTGGCAGAAGGGAAAGAATGTTTTCTTTGAAACCCCCAAGCAATCTTGTTTTCTTACTTTAAAGTTGTATTCTATAACCAAAGCTAGTGTTATTCTTTTCAATCTAGAAGGGTATTTTTGGCAAAATACACAGTGTACTGCAAAGATACATATCTGTCAGTTACAACTCTTAAATTGTCTTATAGTATTCTCTACTTTTATGTTTTTATTCAGTAGAAAAAAGCGTCTGCAATGAGTTTCAACATGAAAATGAAATATAATTAAGGAAAAGTCAGACTAAACTTATGCAGTGTTAAAGTGTGTGGAATAATACTTAAGATCACAAACCAAACTATGTTCTTTTAATGTTTTGTGAAAGGCATTTTTAACCATATGCTATGCTATAATAGAAAGGGATTATTTATAGCCATATACTTTAACTTGTATAAATTTACTGTTGATCTTAATGTTAGTCTCCAGCAACTACAAATTATCAAATTATTGAAAATTTTTATACTAATATATATCAATGATATATGAGGCTCTGCACGTCGAAAGATATTCTCAAACCAATTGCTTGAAAATATTTTTATTAAATATTTTAGTTGAAAGTTTAAACCAAGGAATAATTTAATAAATACATTTTCATTCAGTTGGTTTGAGAGAACTCTAAACACACATACCCTTATATGCAGGATGTTTGTTAAGTGACTGTACCTAAAAGGCTTAAAAAGTAATGTGCAAACAGATACATGATTATCGTCATACATCCTATTTAAAAAATTAATATAAAAATTTTTTCAATGTCTTCTGTATAAGCCACAAACTTTGATAACTGTAATTTAAAGTTGGTGAAAAGACATTTGTGTTGTTTTATATCATATGCAGACAAAACAGACAACTAAAATTATGCCTAATGAGTTTTATAAAACAGTTAAACAAATAAATGTGCTAGACATGTTAGATCATGTAACACTAATTGGTGACATTTATAGAGGGAATACTAGAAAAGAATATCTCTTGAAGTCCAGTTTAGAAATAGTTAAAATCGGTTTGACGATTCATTGATATATTTTCGTTAGCAGTGTGTTAGTTAAGTCTGTAATTACACAACTAAACACTGGCGAGTCTCTTTCATAATATCTATACTCCCTGCATCAAGTGACAGTTAACTGGGTGGGTGTTTTTTTTTTTTCACTGGCTTTCCATAAAGATTCATCAAAGTAATATGAAATTGGTTCACGTTATTACTTGTCATTAAATGTTCCTTTGGTGATGAACCGTATATGGGTCTTTTCATATAAATGGGATAAAATAAAACATACATAATCCAAAAGGTGTTTATTCACTAAGCCTCGGAAAAATAACATATCCCTAAGTCAAGCATTAATATCAACAATGCTTACATGGAAGACTTTCGATGATTTAAAAAGTTTGTATCATTCTGAATATTTTTTTCTTCTAAAAGTTCTACTTGACCAAAATATATGTTGAAAACAAGAAACTGGAATGTTTGAGACAGAGCTAGAAGTGGATCTATAATGTAAAGTTTTTCAATTCTTGTACCAACAAATAAGGCAAATAAAACAGGATTGTCCACCTATTTTGACAGAAGCAAGTACCCCACTTAAAAAAAACATTACTGTATTGTACTTGGAAAAAATATATATAAAATAATAATGATATATATATATATAAATAAATAAAATAAAATAAAAATAAATAAATAAATAAAATATAATAATAATAATAATAACAACTAGAACCATCAATGTATTAACCTAAATGTTGCGGCATATTTGAGATATTGTTTTTAAACAAAACACCTGTCATTTAAACAGAGGAAGCTGCATCATAAAGAAGGTGAAAGCATTTAATAAAAAGAAATGACAATAACAAAGCAAAAATTGTAGTAATAGAAGAACCACCAAAATATCAATTAGAGCACCTATGTATAACTACTGAAAATAAGGTACAAGAAAGTAAATAAAAAATAATAATATAAATAACTTCTGTCTCATTTCACATAAATGCTGAGGTACTTTGCTCCATGAGTATCTTACTTCAGTTAAAAAAACATGAACAAATCAAACAAAGTTTTAACAACTTTGCTTTGTAGTGTCAGTAGCAGCACGTGTTGAACCTTATTGAGAAAAGCTTGAGCAGGTTTTCACCTAAACAAACTTGGCATTAATTTTCTAACATACAAATTACGTCCTTTTGTCTCTTGTACACAGTGTGGGAGTCAAATACATAATGTAAATCGGCCATTGCAAATAGAAACCTTATGAGTAAAATATTACATCAATTATATGAGATAGTGGGGTATAACAAATCATCCTTAAAGTATAAGTATTATAAGTATTTGCAACCAATCATTCGTGTAATTTTGCAGACATAAAATATATGTGTATATATGCATTATGAATAGGAGCACCATAAACATGGGAAGAAATTATCTGAAGAGGGACTGTGAGCATTTCCTATATTGCCCAAAAGTCAGTTAAAGCAAATACTACAAGAAGCAGAGAAAAATAACAAAAAAAGGGATGATAATGATGATGACAATGAAGATGATAAGGGATGATACTAATGTTGCATGACAAGAAAGGCACAGACCCACATAAAAAGGTAAATTATCAAGAAATTTTTGAACATGGATGGATTAGGGGAGTGGGAAAGGGGTGGGAGGGGGGCAACCAACATATCCCATACATCACACGAGGTTAGATGGCATGCCTCATCACTAACTGTCCTTGTCCATTCAACGGACAACATGCTAGCTCAATCTGAGCAAGTTTCCTTGGTAAAAGAAAAAAGAAAAAAAAAAGTGACGTGTGCAAATATACTGCAACATTTGAAACATGAGACGAGCTTCACAGCAAGAAACTCCCATGATTCATGACACATAAGTCACAAAAACAATGGCAAAGCCTGAAAGAATATTCCACTTCCCAGTAAAACAGCCAGAGCATGCTACACTGCCTTCGGGTCTTCCACGCTCAGTTACCTTTCGTCTTTTAAGCAAACAAACAATTCATGTTGGAACTCTCTACTTTGAATTTCCATTTAAAAAGAAAAGATTAATAAATTTCCATATAGCAATATAAATCAATTAATGTCACAATAATTACTAGTAAAATAATAATACTAAAAATAATAATCATAATCATAATAATAATAATAATAATCTCAATAATAATAATATCAAAAGTATGATAATAACAATAACAATAAAAAAATAATAACAGTAATAATGATAAAGTCAAATACACAGAGAAATAGCACATTTAAAGAATAGTAACCGTGAAGACATCCTTCTCAAGTGACACATGCTACAGCAGTTGGTTTAATAATGAATCTCTGTTATGAAGCTTGTCTGATCTATGCCGTAATTTTTCTAGTGAGAATGACAGACCCTTCCTGTGCCAGATCTAAAGTTAGGAGCCTTAATACGCTAACAGTTGTCCAAGAGATGTGTCTGTGCTACTTGATTAGTGCTTCTTAATTTCTTTTGCTGCCATAATTTGTGTAGATATATAAATACTGAAAGGATGATACAGTGTGAAGGGGGGAGTTATTGTTAATTATGCAACTGGTTTTATAGCTACAAGCAGGTTAGAAAAATTACAAAAATGAATAAATACAAACCAGGCACAATACTGTGGGAAAAATTCCTATTTGGCATGCTTGAAATGTATTGCTTATATTGGGCACAGGTTTGCCCTTCCTCAACTAAATCCACTGCATCTCATTCTCTTCTATTCGATGTATATACTCTCAAATTAACTTACAAGAATAAACTTGCACTCTTGTAAAACAAAACAAATGATAATTATAAAACCAATAATGAAAAAAATAATAATGGTAATAATAATCAATAATAAAATGTGCAATAAATAAAAATACGAAAATTTGGCATTGGCTTATGACCACATTTTGGTTTTATAACAATTTTGCACATCCTCATACACAATCTTCAACTTTCTAATAACTTAATGGTGGTATTACTTAAAATCATGCAAGATGAATTCATCAAATGTATACTTTACGGCATGCCATAGATATAACAAATTTATAAATGAACTAGTTCTCCAAAATGATCATCCAGTCTTTACATATATATATATCTCCATTCTGATAGATAGCAGACTACGTCCTATTTAATTATCAAACTTATGAATCCTTCCACTCACTTTTTCATAATACTTGGAGATACGTCAAACTGTATGTATAAAGAACAAACAATAATCATAATGAAAATAAAAATAATTAACTTTCTCTCCTACCAGGCAAGTTCTCTTGTGTTGATAACTCCTGTGTCTTTGAGAGTAATACAATAATACAATATACCATACAATCATTCTACCTCATCATTCACACAAAGTGTAACATTTGGCTGCAGCACTGGTTTTGTACTTGTGGTAACAAATTAAGACATAAAAATATTCAAACACAGTAAGTTTTAATCGGTATCCTGGATTTCACATTTATAAGCAGGACAGACCCGTAGGGTGTGCACCTCATACGCTAGTCCTTTGTTGCGGAGTCACTTCTTCATTTGTCTCAGTAAAAAAGCTGGTACTGAAGCCTTCACTGAGCCTGGGAAGAGACCGTAACAATGAGCATGTGTAGCACCGACAGTCCATTCTCAGACACACTAAACAATTATCTACTGATTGGTGTGTTGAGCTGCTGATGATTTGTCATGAAATCAGGGACACTGGAGAGCATGGGCAGAAAAGCTTCTGGCTAACCAGTCAAAGAGAACTGGTCAGGTGACAACAGATGCATTTCAAGAGTGAAACACCTGCTTCCAGAAGTTTATTTCTTTTATTTGCCTGTTTACTGACTGGTTAATTAAAATTTGCATTCAGTGTCTGGTAATGAGAGCAATAATAATTTCTTTATTACCCTCCTGTCACAAAAATGCCATCATACATGCTTGAGAGGGCGTCTGCGGGGAGTGGGAGTGGCCATTGGCTGAGCAAAGCCCCCGCTAGGTGGTGTTCCTGAGAGAGAGAGATCCTGCAAGAGAAGAAGAAGCAGGGTTAGTTCATGCAGGCTAGCTGGCAATGCATTTTAATAGAAGCAAGAAATGCAGAGCAATTGCAGACAGAAGTTGAAAAATCACCTTTTGATTAAAACAGGAAAACAACCGTAAATATTAACCCATTCAGTTTAGTGCAAATGATCTTTAATGTGACATTCTTTTCATTCAGAACTGTTAAGTATGAGAGTTAATCTTATTGTTATGAAGGTGAGAAAATAGTAAAATGAATGAAAAAATTAGTGTTCTTAAGAAAAGTTTAAAAGAGAATAAACAGTATATTTACAGTGGTAGTGATAAAAAAAGAAAAGGAAGAAAGAAAATCTTACATACAGACAATTAATTCCTAGCTGGCATTTTGGAATTGCTGTTCACAATAAAAGCAGACAGTAGCTTTTTGGGTAGTCTGTTTTTTGTTGTTTTTCTTTATCACAAAAATAAATCTGGGCCTAGAATTTCAAGCAAAGACAGCTGACTGGGCTGGGTTTCAGTAATAGAAATTGCTCATGTGCTTCAGTTTTTTACACATGTACACTTGTAATACATGAGTCAATGAATCATTGCAGATATTGCTTTAAATTGAGAAATATTACATACAGGCATTAAGGTGTCTATGTATCTAAAATATATATATATACATGGGTGGATCATTATATAGGGCATGGAAAAAAGGGAAGGAGGGAGGGAGGGAGAGAGAGAACGAGAGAGAGAGAGGGAGAAAAGAGAGAGAGAGAGAGAGGGAGAAAAGAGAGAGAGAGAGAGAGGGAGAAAAGAGAGAGGGAGAGAGGGAGAGGGAGAAAAAGAGAGAGAAAGAGGGAGAAAAAGAGAGAGAGAGAGGGAGAAAAAGAGAGAGAAAGAGGGAGAAAAAGAGAGAGAGAGAGAGGGAGTAGAAGAGAGAGAGAGAGAAAGAAAAAGAGAGACAGAGGGAGAAAAGAGAGAGAGAGGGAGAAAAGAGAGAGAGAGGGAGAAAAGAGAGAGAGAGAGAGAAAAGAGAGAGAGAGGGAGAAAAGAGAGAGAGAGAGAGAGAGGGTAAAGCAAGAAAGAGAGAGAGAGAGAGAGAGAGAGAAGAGAGCAAGACAGAGAAAGAGAGAGAGAGAAAAAAACTAAGATAGAGATAGAGAAAAAGAGAAAATGTGCACATCTGTTTATATACATGCATCATCCAATTACAAACATTTGTACATGTTTGTATCAGTGTCTGTGTTGGTAACAGCTTCAATGTGGATATAACTGATGTCATTATATACATGTACACACAAATGCAGAGGTGCCTGGGGATATTCATGTACGGATATTCATGTGCAAGTGCCACTCATGCAACCCTGTGTGAATTTGCAGGTGTTAATAGAAAGCATCACGAACGGGCATGCTTCTCTTGTCGCAAGCTTGATGCAGGCTCTCTCTCCAACACTGTCTTCTTGGGAGGATGAAGAACTCTCAAGACAAACTTCTTATAAAGGCAAGATATCAAATTTTTGTAACACAATATGCGAAAGCCCCCCTCATCAAAAGGTACCTTGCTGATAAACTTTAAAGTTAAGACATAAATCACTGAAAGGTTTAGCTTTCCATACATATATGTACTTATACTTGTGTATGAGTATTCTTATCTGTCACTATCACATCATTCATCATGTATGTATGTATGTATGTATATATAATATATATATATATATATATATATATATATATATATATATATATATATATATATATATATATATATATATATATGTATATACATATATTTTGTGTGTGTGTGTGTGTGTGTATATGTGTGCATGTGTATATGTGTGCATGTGTATATGTGTATATGTGTGCATGTGCATGTGTGTGTGTGTGTGTGTGTGTGTGTGTGTGTGTGTGTGTGTGTGTGTGTGTGTGTGTGTGTGTGTGTGTGTGTGTGTGTGTGTGTGTGTGTGTGTGTGTGTGTGTGTGTGGTGGGGGTGGGGGGTGGGGTGGGGTGGTTGCATGCGTGCATGTGTGAGAGTAAAGAGCGTGAGAGTGCGTGTGGGTGTCCAAGTTCTTGTGTGTGGTAATGCATGTGAACACATATATATGGCAGCTTTTAAAATACAATTTTGCCTCTATCAAAAAGTCCTTGGTCCCAACTGCCGAGAGGAAGACGAGGAATAGTTTATAAAAAGGGAAAATGATAAAGACAATAACATAAAATTATAAACACTACAACAGCGAGGACAATGGATTGGTTGAAATTCTACACAACACATTTTCAGACTGCCAGTGTAAGTGAACTGGCAAGGTTGTAAAGGCTCTGATAACAGAAGATACCTGTTATTTCAGTGCAAAACCTGTGAGACAATGGTAGTTAACCTGACGAAAGAATTCAGTTATGCCATTTCTGACAAAATGACTAGAGGTCACATAAAAATCCATTCTACTGTTCAACAAGAACAAATAGAAGCATCCAGCAACTCTATTGAATAGTTGCTGTTCAGATTTCTTACTCCACCTAATTCATATAATTACTCACTCAAAGGTAGTAAAAATTTCCTCGTAACTGAACAGTAACTAATCAAAGAGGGGAAAAGATGACTGGAATCATGCATACACTCAAGACTTATAATGGATTCACCAGATATGAGATTTCAATAAAATATTTATCTAGCTGAAGGTGGGGGAGACAAGACTGGCCTTGTGCAGGAATTCAAATCACAATTTCAAGATCTCTATGCAAACGCATCCATTTGCAGTGTTCAAGAAATATGACATAAATTATGATTGTCACACTCTCGTCTAGTTATAGTATAGCCTCAATATCACATCTTGAGTATCTTAAGAGACTACAATCAATCATTCTTCTGGACTGCATTAAAAATTAAAGCCATGATCAAGTCATTAGACAATCACATCAGTCATTTCTTACATAATAAAGTCACTGTTGACTGATCTACAAATCTGAATTATGTGATCAATCCTGTTGACTGAAAGCATTATGTGACGAACTTTCATTTCTGCAGTTGACAAAGAAATGGCAAGAAAAAAAAGCCGTTAATTACTACTGCCTACCATCATATTAGTATTTCCCTCAATACCAAACCACATTTAATAAACCTTAGATACAAGTTAATACAAGACTCTAACTTGATATATATATATTTTGTTACTTTTTATTTTTATTTAGGGCCCTAAATAAAATAGAATTATAATAACAGTAATAAGCAATCATGATGCTGATAAAAATAATAATAAAAAGAAAAAACAATAACAAAGATAATAATAATAATTATGGTAATAACAATAACAATAATAATAATAATATCATCAGCAACAACATACTGCACTTCTTGTTAACATACAAGTACACCATACGAACTATCACATGTTAGTTCACTCACACGTCCAAATGTCCATCCATGCTTACAAGACCCTATGCATAAAATCCTACAATATATAATAATAATAATAATAATAATAATAAAAAGTAATGATGACAGTAGCAGCAATAAGTAAAAGCTAGTCAACTGTTTCAACTGAGCAAATATCTTTGTCGTAGCATAACCTAGACTGGGACTTTGTTTCCTTACGCAACCATCCGGAAACGAATGGTGGCAAACAAGGCCTAACCAATCCCACTGTGGCTATCATCAATGAACTTTTTCAAGGCATCACTTATCATCAGAGATCCAAAGTACAGCAATGAGAGCTTTCTCCGGTCATGCGCTCTGGTACTCACAGCCAAGTTGTTGACACTTGTTGCTCCTCTCATAGACGACTGTTGGGAGAGCGTGCCGAAGGGGCTCATCACAGTTGACACCGCTCGCTTTAACTTACTGGGGGATTTGTTAAAGCTGAAAGCACGGCTCACCTTCCTGCCAGTCCGTGTGGCAAATCTAAGGGAGTTGAGAGGAAAGAGAAAGTGGAAGTGAAATTTACGTAGCTATATTAATCACAAAGCTTCCTAAAAAATTCTTTTGCTATAATAACACACTAACACAAATAGTAATCTTTCTTACCTGAGGGCTTTGCTGAGAGCATTGGTTAGGCTGACATCACTAGTCTCTATGTCTAAATGGTGTGGATCCATTGAAACCAAGAAATTCTCCTGGGGGAAAAAAAATACATGTACTTAAATCTAGTGCTATCTTCCTAAAAAGAACTTTAAGATTCTATCAAAACTTTAAACATATATTGCTGCCTATGTACTTATCACATTCTAATTACATTATCATAAAAAAAAAAATCTTATTCCACATCAGTTCTCCCCTTACTTTCTTTCTCTTTATCTATGAGGAGAAAAAAACTAAAAAGTGACCTTGAAATACATCTAACACAGATAAAGTAACTAACACAAGCTCCTGCTTTTCACCAAAGGCTTAGCTAACTTACCACATCATTCCTACACACAACATTGGCAACAGTTCGACAAAGGATCTTGAGGAAAGCAGCTTTTGTTGTGTCGTCAGGCATGAGTGCGAAGGTAAATAGACGCTCCTTGAACTCCTGGTTGGCTCGAATGATTAGAGCAAAAACATTGTGGCATTCTGTTAGAAGACAAAAAGAGGAAGAGAAGGAAGAAGAAGATTAAGAAGACAGTGGAGAAGAAAAAGAAGAATGAGAAAAAGAAAAAGAAAAAGAGAAAAGGCAATTAGTAGATAGCATTGGTAAGTGACAGCTATAACTAGGTCACAATCAGTCACACTCAAAAAAAAAAACAAGTTTAATTCAAATTTGTATCCCCATTTGTAATAAGTGTTGGGCTATATATATGTCAATACATTAAACAAATTATAGAAATAAAGAAATAAAAGTAAAAATGAAAAAAATAAATAAAAATAAAAGTTTTCTCATGATTTTAGCACATACCTCTTTCCTAAATTAGCATTCTAAATAAGAATTCCTTCATAGTATTCATAGATTTCAAAACTATTCAGGTATTTAAGAGAATAAAGTTACACGATCAGCTGGGAGTTATTCTATAGTAGATCTCAAAGGATATCAATGGATCTGTGACAAATGTTATCATAATTAAACTTTTCAAGTTCTATTTAAGCATTTTTATAACTGTTCCTAATGTAGCTTTTACATCTAATAACCCATTAGTTAATTAATGCTCTCACTGCAGTTTGACAAAATGTTAAACATGTTCCAAACCTTAATCATACAAATAAAATATTCAGAACTCTCCCTTCTCTAATATAAATAAACTAATAAGAATCTATCTCAAAATAAAAATAAAATAACTTTCAAACTGTTCTAAAGATACATCTCCAAACTTCATAGTTAAAAAAGGTCCCGTTGACCCACCTTCTGTCTCTCTGATATCAACAATTCTCTTGATATGGGCCAGGTTCATCATTTCCAGGTGCTTGTAAGTTTTGATAGGTTTGATCGCGTGGAGATTTGCTCTGCTCGGGCTTTTGATGCTGTTATACTTGCTCTTCTTCTTGCAAATCTGAGGGGAAAATACTTGTGTTAAAAATCATAAATAAGAAAAAGGAGGACAAGGAGGAGGAGTAGGAGAAAGAAGAGAGGGAAGAGGAAGAAGGACGAGGACGAGAATGAGAATGAGAAAAAGAATAAACCACAGCAATTCACTAGCATCGCTCCTTCAAAATGAAAATGACATGGTATGACACTCACTTCCATGACATCATTGAAGAGGAAGAGGGTGAGGGTGTCACCTCGACCACTACACGTGTCGCTCAACTCTGTGACATCCACCTTGCTCAAGTACAGTCTATGAGATGCCACCAAGTTAGGCTGCAAAGAATTAGGGGTCATTAGTATGATCAGACTACTTTCAAAAAATACTATAAAGTATATAAAAAATGAAATAAATAAAATAAAATAAACAATTAAATAAATAAAGTAGAGTTTAAAAAATACCTAAATCAAATAGTCATCAGTATGTACTTTCACCTTGAACAAAATGCTAATAATTTTGAAAAATAAACACACAAACAAAATCTCTTTTAATGTAAAAATAAATATCCTATTCAGTACTTACAGGACACATTTCAATATCGTTGTGGATTTCGAAGAGTTTTAATTTGGCTTCTGTTTTTCTCTTGTCATCATTAATATAAGTCATAACAGACTTAATTTGATCAAGAGCTTGTTCTAGAGATGCATGGTCTGGGGAAGTTTTATCTGTATGTTTCAAGATGTCTGTCAAGGGAAGAGAAAGAAAAAATTAGAACATTGTGTGTAAACTTGATGATGCACAAGTTTTTTATATATAAATAAGTATCAAGTGCATTATCCTACTATTAGAATAGATGACCCTCCTATATCCTGCAGTTCAAATAAGAGGCACTTTACAAAATAAAGTAGAACAGAATTTTTTTTTCATATAATCCACACTATAACAAAACAAGCACTGTGGTTCCTGCGCAGTAAGCTGCTGAATGAAATATCAGTGGGGCAGAGAAACTCCATTTACCCTACAAAGCTATTGGCTACATCCTACATTTTTGTTTTTTAATAGTAAATGAGGCAACAGCTACACTTTGACCCTACTTTAGAGGGGCTGCATCTCCTTAAGAGCTTAATGACCAACTAAACCATATATGGCACTGATGCTTGCCACCTGGCATTTGGGCCAGATTTGACATGATGTGATTGCACACCACACAATATGAGCAGGTAAAATATTCAACATGAAAAATTGATTATGGTTTTTTCTTTATGAAATGTCAGTGACACTTCTCATGCTATTTCCATATTGTATATTGCAACAGAATATTAGTTACATAAGATACAAACCATTAATAAGAAGGCTCATGGATGGTAATCTTTGCACCGGCCGAATCAGAAGTTCCTGGAAGCTCTGCCGACCACACTCAGGTTTGTTCTGCGCGATCTTGAGGAAAGCATGAAATCTGGGTCGTTCGATGGAAATTCTCTGAAGCATTTCCTTCATGTTTTCAAAGTAGTTGATGAAAGGTGGATAAGCTGCTTGCAAGTTTGAAGACTGTAAAACAAATGACAGAGGAAAATCATGTATGTGGCTCTGTAATTACATTAAAACCTTTGGTAA
Source organism: Penaeus vannamei (assembly GCF_042767895.1). Lineage (NCBI taxonomy): Eukaryota > Metazoa > Arthropoda > Malacostraca > Decapoda > Penaeidae > Penaeus > Penaeus vannamei. The sequence continues at coordinate 31,121,528 of NC_091579.1, forward strand.
ACATTATTCTGATATCTTACATACTCATCTGCTTTTTCAGAACTTGGATTCACTCTTTTTTATACTATATAACCCATAAACTGTGAAATGCATATGCAACATGTACTCAATAGTCATCCATATTGATAGGATGACTACCAGACTAAATACAAGTGATGAGATATCAAATATTACGAGATAGGTAATGTTATCAATGGCTGTATAACAAAGAGGAAATTTATGATTTTCATTTCAATATAGCTATCCCTAAAAGCCACCGAAGAGGGTTACAGCACTTTACAGATCATGCAAAATATTACTGTTAAAATACAATACAGATGTAAGATAAAGGAGATCCACTTAAGTACTCAGTCCAAAGGAAATTTGAGATACTAAGAGATTAACATGCATTTCCTAGGCAAACTTTATTATTCAAACGTTCAGTCAGACCCAAAACATTATATATATATATATATATATATATATATATATATATATATATATATATATATATATATATATATATATATACATACATACTTATTCAAGTCAAGATTTATTCTTCCCTTTTCACCCCTCCCAAATTCATGTTATTCATCCAAGGGTAAAATATTATACTAATTATTGAATTACAAAAACTGCATATATTAACCTGTTGGATCTGAGTGCCTCATGGCTAGCATATGGACCAAACTCCGTGCATTAGGCTCACCTGAGTGCCAACTCTCCCAGGTGTGTGACTTGTAGGCCACACCCATAGAAACACTTATGCATGATATCAAAACTCCTGGCTTTCTCTTTGCAATGATATTAGCTCTTTTTCTACAGACACCTGACCAAAAGACTAGATAAGAAATTTCATAGTTCACAACTTTTCTTCTTGTCTTGCTTTGTGTTCTGCCTCAAGACTGAGGAGGCCCCAACCACTGCCAAGTATCCAGGGAGATTGGAAATGTCACTGAGCAGAATAGAAGCAGAACAGCCAAGGCATCTTAAAATAGGCAGGAGTCACTGATGACTATTGCCATATCTAGGGCCAGAATCAAGACTAACATGACATTAACATGCTGAAATATCAAAACTTTATTGGGATATAAAAATGCTCAACCATTCCAATCGGCACTGCTCAGACATCTCCATTCATTTTTGGCAGGCTTTATGACGTTAACAATATACTTTTACAAATTATCAAACGGTCAGCATCTGACATATTGGCCAAAACTTTTTGTAATGATTATCCACAGATTTGTTCAATAAACAATGGGCAACCAAAAGATTTGAACAAAACCACTTTGGTCACCCCCACACAGCTTAATTTTGGTCATCCTGTGGTTACTCTACGTAATCATGAGCTGTTAACCGCAGCTCAAAACCGGTGTGCGGGAGACTGAATTGTTCACCCCTGCCAAGAGCCAGTGATTTACCAGTCATGGTTCATGGATGGAACACTCCACCTTTATTGACCCTGAAATATGAGAGGTCCTTGCTAAAGGCCCATTGAGAATCATCTCCCTCCAAACGATTATGCAATCCCTGTCATCTGCCACTGAGCAGCAATGTCTTGCGGCAAAACATTCTTGTCGCCCACCACGCGGCAACAATGTCTTATGATGAAACTTCCTGTCACCCTGGCCAGTCAATTTTTCTATGAGGAGATGTTCCTCAACCAATTTTTTCTAGACAAAATGTGCCATTCACCTGGTTCCAACAGGTTAATTATACAAGCAAGAATTCTCTCATGCATTATAGAATTAATCAACAATTTATCTTATGATGTTTGCATACTTACATATTTCAAAATGATATCTCCTATACTAGCATCATCTGACCAATTATGTGCCAACGTAAGAAGATCATTCCGCATACGTTTGTGGACTTCATGGATTGGAGGTAAGTTGCCGAATATGAATTTTAATTCTTGTGCATCTAACATTGGCCCACCAGGCTGGACTATGTTTTCCAAAGGTGCTTTTATAACCTGTGGGGTGGCATAATTGTATTATAATAATATTATGAATAAATATATTCAGGTTAAGCAGCGAACTTTAATATAAAACTACAATCTGTACATTGCTCAACCAAGCTATCACATATACATACATGTATGTCTATGTTTGTACAATATATGTCTGTATATATGTATATATATATAAACCATATTCACTGCAAGAAATATAGAGCAGGTATAAATGAGATATCTTATTTTCATTCTCATTCATACCTTTTCTACAATATGTGTGCATGTGTATGTTTATGTAGAAAAGGTATGAATGAGAACAGATATCTTCCCAATACAAGAGATGTATTTGACCTCAATCAAAACCTCTTCTGATGAAATTAGAATTGAAACCAGTCAAAAACATCTCTTGTATTGTAAAGGTATCCATTCTCATTCATACTTTTTCTACATTTGTCAACATGAATACGGTTCAGTGTATGTGTATGCACACGCATGCACACACACACACAAATAAGCAAGCACATACATATCTACATACTTAAATGAATACATATATGTATAAATGTGCATATAAACATTACATTTCTTCTCTTCAACTAAACATTGGACGAACTCTTTCACAATATTTGAAATTATAACTTAGATTGGAAGTGCTCCCAGAATTTGAAGAGATGACCAGGAACTCACTTTTTCAATGGTGTCAAGAATGTTGACGTAGTTACACTCAGTCTTGACCAACTCGTGGAAAACTCTCTGACGCGCTGACAGCTGCTTCAGGTCAACTGAGGGTGGGCTGAGTGGAGTTGCGTCGGCACTGTAGAAACAAGTTTCCCATCAAATTTCCATGGCCCAACATGCCGGAGATGTATCAGATTGTATTATTGTTGAGTGTGTCAAATGCAAGACAAGAAACATGAAAGGAAGAAAAATAAACAAAGATGGAAGGGAGGAATGGGAATATTGAGGGAGAGAAAAGGAGAGAGAATGAGAGAGAACAATAGAAAGAGAGAGAAAAGAGAAAGAGAGAGAAAAGAGAAAGAGAGACGGAGAGAAAAAGAGAAAATAAGAGAAAAGAGAGAGAGAGAGAGAGAGAGAGAGAGAGAGAGAGAGAGAGAGAGAGAGAGAGAGAGAGAGAGAGAGAGAGAGAGAGAGAGAGAGAGAGAGAGAGAGAGAGAGAGAGAGAGAGAGAGAAAAGAGAGAGAGAGAGAAAAGAGAGAGAGAGAGAAAAGAGAGAGAGAGAAAAGAGAGAGAGATAGAAAAGATAAAGATAGAGAAAAGAGAAAGAGAGAGAAAAGAGAAAGAGAGAGAAAAAAGAAAGAGAGAGAGAAGAGAAAGAGAGAGAGAAAAGAGAAAGAGAGAGGAAAGAGAAAGAGAGAGAAAAAAGAGAGAGAAAGAGAAAGAGAAAGAGAAAAAGGAGAAAGAGAGAGAAAAAAGAGAAAGAGAGAGAGAAAAAAGAGAGAGAGAGAGAGAGAGAGAGAGAGAGAGAGAGAGAGAGGGAGAGAGAGAGAGAGAGAGAGAGAGAGAGAGAGAGAGAGTGAGTGAGAGTGAGAGTGAAAGAGAGAGAAAGAGAAAGAGAGAAAGAGAGAAAGAGAGAAAGAGAGAAAGAGAGAAAGAGAGAAAGAGAGAGAGAAAGAGAGAAAAGAGAAAAGAAAGAAAGAGAGAGAGAGAGAGAAAAGAGAATAGAAAGAGAGCGAGAGAAAAGAGAATAGAAAGAGAGAGAGAGAGAGAAAAGAGAAAAGAAAGAAAGAGAGAGCATAAAGTGAGTGAAATCCATGTGCATCACACTATCTTTGATACCGAAATCAAAAATGGAATGAACTTACCTTTTGGAGAATGGGTCAAACACAGAGTCACATCCCAGCCTCCAGTTTCTCCTAGCTTACCTGTACTCATTTACAGCCATGCACAAAAATGTCAAGGAGAAAAGGAGTCCCGCATGACATGCCAAACAGAGAACACAGCTACAGCAAGGAAATATAGACAGTATCCATGGAAAGCCAGAAATGCAATAAGGACCTAGTGATAGTACTCAACTATTTTCATCAATCTCCCACAGAAAATAATGTTCAGAATCTATACCTCTAAATCCCTATTAGCTGTAAGAACTATACCCTCAGTCTACACTTAAACTTGGGACTCACACTCTTTATACTAATAAAGTATGTAAATAAACAACACACTCACTGTTAAACTAATAAAGTATGTAAATATACAAAAAGATGGAGGGACAGAAAATTTCCAGAACCCAAATACGCAGTCATACATATATACAGAGAAAGTACAAGAAAAGAGCTGGATAATACAAAGCTGCATACAACAGTACCAAATCTAAATATTCCTCCAGCAAATAGAGCCTATATATATTTAAAAGAGTTTCCTCAATTAAGATTAAGTAGAATGTTTGGACAGACATGAGTCTATGTTGGATGATATCTTCAAATTTCCTCCATAAAAAGAAATGTCTACAGAACCAATAAACATGTCACCCAGTGTCTAAGTCATTCAACTCACCATACAACCCTGAAAATATCAAACAAACTGGAAATATACTGTAGATGTGGTGTTCTTTGGAGACTATGGCCAAGAAAAAATATATGTTGAGATTCCACTCAGTATTTATTTTTTTCTTTTCTTTGATATCAAACTTTCATATTTCTACTTTTCCAGAAATAAATCAAGAGCTTTCTTGTTTCTAATGAACATTCAAAACTTCTAACAAATGTTCAACATTGTTTAAATGCAGATATAGGTTTACAATCAACAAAGAAGTATCAAAATTTTAAGGATCAGCCCCTCAACTTGAATAGGTTACTGCATTCTCAACATTAACTTCAATTGGCCAAGTCTACTCCACATCCAGACACTAGAAGTCGAGCAAGTACATATCTCCACTCACACATGATACCAAACACATCCATATCCAAATCTACTAGCTACACCTCACCAGAACCAAAATATCCCCTTACCCGTCTACTTCATTGGGAAACCTGCAAAGTAAAATATAAAAATGCTATAATGCCACTAAACAATTATGTACCTTAATGTACCTTATGTGAATTTACAGTGCTGCCTCTATATAAACAGACCCCATTATCAGGTTAATAGACCTTTAGTCAACTTAGTCTGTCTTCTGCAAATTTCTCCTCAAGTCATTGATTTAGTCAATTCAAAATCAAGCATGAATGATTTTACAAAAGAATATCTTTTCTCAATTCATGCTAACCAATTCTGCAAATTAAGTAGGTGAAAAGTATGAATATTAAAGCTTAACTGCTTGTCTCTTTATCCTTTCATTTACATTCACTTCTCTCTCAAAATTAAATTTCCCCAACAATGGAGAGTATAAAGTAAAAGTAAAATGTAAAATGGACTGTAAACAAGTCTGTCTAATGTGAATTTTACTGTTATATAGAGACTTCACTAAACCCTCCAAGGGTGTCACCTCCACACCAACACTCCCAACATAAAAACAACAATACATAATATGTGTAAATGGCTTACTACAGAAGCAGGAAAGTAAAGAACTAAAGGAAGAATGACGGATTTACAAATCAACTTAAAAAAATGAGTTTCTTAAAATATCAAGAAATAAAGGATAGGGTCTCAAGTAAACTACATATAGAGGATCAACTAAAGACAATTTCATTAGTAGAATTACTGTGCATGTCTGTATGTATATATGTATGTATGGTTGAATGTATGTACATGTGTATAAAATGTAAACACAAATGTATATACATAGAAACCTATACAAACACACACACACACATATATATATATATATATATATATATATATATATATATATATATATATATATATATATATATATATATATATACACATATATATGTATGTATGAGTAAACTTACGTCTATTTATCTTAATACACACACACGCACATAATATATATATATGTGTGTGTGTGTGTGTGTGTGTGTGTGTGTGTGTGTGTGTGTGTGTGTGTGTGTGTGTGTGTGTGTGTGTGTGTGCGTGTGCATATGTGTATGTTTATACATATGTATATATATATATATATATATATATGTGTGTGTGTGTGTGTGTGTGTGTGCGTGTGTGTAGTGTGTGTGTGTATATATATATATGTGTGTGTGTGTGTGTGTGTGTGTATGTGTGTGTATATGTGTGTGTGTGTCTGTGTGTGTGTGTGGATATATATGTGGATATGTATACACTGACTGTGTGTGTGTATGTGTGTGTATGTGTGTGTGTGTGTATATGTGTGTGTGTGTGTGTGTGTGTGTGTGTGTGTGTGTGTGTGTGTGTGTGTGTGTGTGTGTGTGGATATATATGTGGATATGTATACACTGACTGTGTGTGTGTGTGTGTGTGTGTTTATATATATATATATATATTAATATATATATATATAATATTATATATATATACACACACACACACACACATACACACGTATATACTGAACTTAATAATCAAGAAATCATGCTTACTTACAAAAGAAGAAACAAGAAACTATCTAGGAATATACATCTAGCATAGTGATTCCCAGCCACAGAACTTGTCTGAATTTTTATAATGAAATCAAAATCATCATGAAAACCGGAAATCAAAAGCCAAAGCTACACATGCACAGAAAATCACGATAATTCTGTTTCTATCCCTAATGTTACTGTAATAAGCTCAATTACCAACCTGCCGATCAACCTGTTCGGGGTGGGAACCGTTTCGTCCAAGAATGAACCATCAGCTGACAGGTAAGCCAAATCGCCCACTGAGGATCTTCGTTTGCTGTACCAGGGAATAGGAGTTGAATGCTTATTGTATTAACAACCTCAATAATAATTTGATGATGATGATAATACAAATAATAATGAAAATAAATCTATATGGAGAAACTGTACTTTGAATTACCCTCCAAAAATATGATTGGACTACTTACACAATGTATTTATTACCTATATGTAATAAACATGTAAATACCTCTAACATCCCTATATTCATATGCATAATACGAAAAACAACATGCAGCTCTAATAATTTTTGCCAATTGTCCAAAAAGTACATCTTTCTATCAAAATGAACATCTATTTCATGATCAACCATGCAATGAATCTGCAAGCTTTTTTTTACCACATGAATTTCTTGAAACACATTCTTTAAATTATAAAACTGTCATCCAATCATCTAAAAAGCATTTTGAAGTGAATCTTCAGCTAATTGTATTCACTTATATATCTAGACTTATGCCATGCACTGCATATATTGACAAATAACTGGACATGGGCTTCTAATGACAAACAAATATTTGATACATTCTAAAATATGAGTATGAAACACTTCTATTAACAAAATCATTCATTACTATCTATTTACATTATCCTTTTTACCAGTGTACAAATCACTAAAAACAATATCATAACTTCTTATAATCTATCAACAATGACATGACCTGTAACTAAGACGAAAACAAAAGAAAGAAAATATCTACAAGCTGCACATTGCCAAAAACAATGAATTTTCTAGTTACAACATAATATTCCACAGTATCATAACTTACGACAATCACTGAGGCAGTAATAAAAAGTAACAAACAGATTGTTGAGAATGAAGATGATGCGTGAAATTCCTTCTAATTCAGTAAGGGAGACCATAATTCATCATGGAATTTTCTCTAAGTCTTTTCAGATTGAGACATATACACTGAAACTATTAGGAGAGGAGGTAGCATGAGACATTCAAGATACCTTGCTGGAGGAGCTGTAGGTAGTGTTGATGGCGAGTCATCCTGAGCCAGCTGTTGCACTGTCTCTCTCAACCGTTTACGTCTTCTACTTCTGGAGCCTGGAGTACTTGGTGAGACGAACATTTGCCGTGGGCTCATGACACTACTTGAATTCTGTTGGTAAGGATTTGGTTTTAATCTCAGTGGTCATACTACAGAAAAATTTCAAGCAACTGATCATGTAAACACAGTATAAAACTATTGTTTGAAACCATATGTACATTCCACGCTAACAGAATTTAGCTGTATGGATCTAAAGCTCAAGTCCCAATAAAATCATTCAATACTAGACTTTTTCTTAAGAGCAAGATTTTCTTTTCAGTTATCATCAATGGTAAGCATTCAACCCAAAATGAAAATGACTTCACAAATACCATCTTACCATTTCCTCAAAGAGATGAAGCTTCTCATTGGGACAAGCATCCATCTGTATAGAGGTCCAGAACCATTCTGCTTTGACCACATGTGCACGTGGCGGACAATCTGCTGGCTTTTCAGTCACACTTTGTTCTTCTACCACCTAGAAGAAACAAAAAAGGTTATCATATATACATGCAAACATATGTGTCTGTGGATGTGTGTGTGGGTGAGAGTGAGAATGAGAGTGAATCTGAATGTTTGTGTACGTGTGTCTGTGTATGTATCAACATATCTTTTAAAAAGCAAAATTTACAATTCACAAAACAATATTACAAATGTCCACTGCTTACTATTAATAAATTACACATTTGTGGGAGAATTTCAGTAAGGTATAGGATCTGTATAAACACACAAATTCACTCTTCAAACATAAACAATGCCTTACCACATGAGTTGCATGCTGGTCATCTAATGTGGTCAGCACGCCCCCATTCTGCCGGACAAGGTCTTCCATCTGCACCTGATCTTCCGAGGGGAAGCCCAACAGCACCATTCTCAGGTTGTGGAACACTCTGATTTTGTACTTCATCTGTTTCAGAAAAGAAAGAAAAGTTTGCAAAAACGACGAAGTTACTCTCTTTTTACTCTATAAATAATGCTGTTCACCTTGGTTGGTTAGCTCTGATTTTCTCGTTCACTTGCACTTCTGTTAGTCACTCATTCATTCACATATGCATTCACTCTCTCACTTACATTATACTAAGAGATATAAAAAGTGTTCCAACCTAAGATCTTCCAAGAAATTAATTGGATTCTCAAGGCAGATTAACAACCACACCCCAACTTACCATGCTGTTGATATCTGCACGTGCTCCCACTTCGTCTCTGTGAGCCCACGCAGCGTGAACCCAATCCTCACCCATGACGGGAATGTTGAAGGTTGTGGCGTACTGATATTTTTCACCGGTAGATGAATAAGCTAAGAGGTGGGTGACATTTTCTCTGATCTCATTCTTCACACTACCGCCCATATAATGGACCAACTTTAGCAGTCTTGACTGTGGATAAATCAATAAATGATGGTTATGTTTATGCACGCATACAGATATATTATTCAATGCATTACTTAAAAATACATTTACAAATAAAGGGAAACAGAAAAAAAGAAAGTCATCTATATAAACAAAAGAAAAAGAGAACAATCACTGTAGCATTAACATCAACAAACCCACAAATCATAAATAATAACAAGTGAAGATAGCAGAAAAAGAAAACTATATACTGAAACAATACTTACAACTTCAGCTTTTTTTCTGAACCCAGTAAATACCAGAACAACACCAATCATCACATGGCAAAAGACAGGTCGCTGATTGTACATCAAGACACCATCTTTTGACAGTTCTATTAATGCGGGCTTTCCAAGTAATCTGCGGGAAAATGAGAAGAACATTTTTCAGATGTTTTGTTACAAATCAGTACATGCTGTTGAAGTGATAAGAGAGTTAAAGGGAAATCATAAACAATGGTAAAACTGCCAATGACATGAATGTGATTTTCATACTTATTAGAGGGTATTGAGATGTGGCCTCTACAAAATATATTGGTGACTATGCTTTTAAAGCTGGGGGGGTCAAGGGTTGGGGGACCTCAGCTGAAGTGTCCATCACTTTTTCTCCTATTCTCCCTTTAAAAATCTTGTTGTACATTTCTAATACATATATGTTACCATAAAGACTGCATTACATAAAGACACTTCATTGTTCTTTATTTTTACTTTTGATTTATTTGTTTATTTTTAACAGAATAGATATAATATAGGACATTATTTTCTTAATTAACTCAATGGAGAAAAGGCATTTAAGATGAAATCTTACAACTAAGATATTATAAATCTGCAGTCTTGATCTTGATAAATTTCCAAATCTAACAAACTGGATGTTGTTGATGATCTTAAATATACTTAAAGTTGTAAAAAGCTTCCTCACCTTGCACCAAGTTTGTGAAGTTCCTCGAACTCTTTACTCTCAAAATCAGTTACAATAAAATATGTACAATAATTTACATCTGAAGCATATTCTTCACCAGTTTCGGACGTCACCACAGGGACATTAAATTTCTGTTGGGAAGGAACGACATTAGTTTGAGAGGTACAGATTTTTTTCTTCTCTTTTAAATACTATTCATTATAATATAAGACACAAAGTCTACAAACCCTCTTCTGTGGTAAAATGCCCAATAAACTATAATAATCACTATATATATAAAAAATAGTAAACCTCTGATCCTAAATAATAACTGAAAGAAGTCATAAAAAAAGATGATGGTGAAATAACAAACAAAACATACCTTAGCTGCTTCTAGTGCTACAGGGTCATCAGCTAAACAACCAACCAAACAGATACGTGGGTCAGCATTAGACTCTGCGTCAGTTTGGCTTACTGACGTCAAGTCACCTGAAATCACATAAAAAAAAGATTTGTTATATCTAAAATCTGAATACTCCTCATATAATATCACTTACCATTAGAGCAATTACTGTAAATAAAAAACAAATTACTTTTAGATCTGAGCCACTTTCCCATTATCACTAAAATAAAAAATGTCTTTAGCTTTTGTTCCAGAGCCTCTTCCATTTTAAACGTTCCTCCTACAAACAGATCTGTTTTGTCATTGGCTGCCTATCCTTTCATTCAAAGCAAATCTGCCTGAGTAATGAGAGCCAGCTATTGGCTGAGTTCCTCCTACCTGATATTAGATTATCTCCCCTATTGGCTTGAGATAACAGACTTCATTTGTGCGTTCCTTGTGTTTACCAAGTGTTAGTCAGAGGAGTTCCTAACAACATATTATCAAATACTTGTGGTATACAATTGAAAATTTATTTCTTTGATAAAAATAAAACAATGTGATATTCAGTGTGCATCAGAGCATAAAACCAATAACAAGAACATTGAACAGTGACAAGTGAAGAGCACTGACTTGCTGACTAATTGTAGAAATGTCACAGAGTAAACTGCCAACAGATAGTTTCCAGTGCATCTGTTTCATTCAAAAGACTACACTGCCATTTCTCTCGTTTCAATAATTTTGTTCTTATATCTATATACATGTAAATAAAGATAAACTACTCAGTGAAAGGAAGATAAATAATATATAGACAAGGTATAAAGGAACAATAGCTGCATTTGTAGATCTAAGGTTTTGAAGAAGTGTGCATTCATTTTCACGATGAAAAGAAAATCAACAGACCTTATTTCATAAACTGAACACCTTGCAGAAATCCTGAATCAATATCTTATGAAATAAATTAATTTGTTTCAGACTCTATACAATCTTTCCATAAGCTTGATTAGGATCATTATGGAGTTTAAAATCAACATCTAAAGCAAGTTTCAACATTCTTGTTCCTTAAACAGGTGGCTTAAAATCTTCATATTCTTCTTAGTCCATTCAGCTAACCAACGTTTCAACAAATCAGGCAATAGCATGTGATTATTCTTGACTTGTAATGTAATTTATCACAAAGAATTTGCCATATTTCAGTATTTGCAATATCAGTTTCACATTCCATAAACTCCTTTTGAAATAAATATTCTAAATCAAATACATACCTAACAACATAAAGATCTATCACTTGAGAGTACACATAGCTACCATTCATTATATTCAACTTGAAATACCTAATATCTAATAACTTGCCTCCTTTCCTTACCGTCCTTTTACTCTATAAAGAATTGAAGACAGAACCATGAAAGTGAAATTGCCAATATCAGATTTTGTGCAACTGAGGTGTAAGTTTTGCTTGCTTGTAATGTGCACATCTTGTATAAAACCTATTAAATTTCTAGAATGGTGGCATCCATGGGAAAAGCTGCCAATTCAGATGGAGATGGCAATAAGGATTCTTTGTGCACTCATGATCACAACATCAATGTAGAGAAAGATAAAGGGTATAACTTATCAAAAAGTGTACTTATATACAATCATAATTATATGTAAATAAATAGCAGCTCATTATCACAAGTGTTTTCTTAATTGCTCTGAACATAAGTAATAATGGCAGACACTGCTGAAAAAGCTTTGTAGGTGAAGGGTTCACTGGCTGCTAGGCCCACTGCAATAGCCGATTGACTGGGAGATGTATTATACAACATATTTGGTCAGAATGAAATGTGTGTTCGCTATTTTGGTAGAATACACAATCACACACTAGATACCATACGGTGAAACAAGGGCATATTCTTTTCATACTTGGGACAGATGAAAAATTGAGATTTCATTGTTAGAATTAGTTTTTTTGAGGGTGCAGTAAGTTTACCTTTATGATTCTATAAGTTGTTTGTGTTTTGTAAAATAAAGCACAAACCAAGCCTACTTCACATAGGCTAGCAAGGCTATTCCATAACCAATTTCTAAACAAAATATCAACCAATATCTACAAACAACTCGGCTATATCTCTTGGCTACATTCTTACAAGGAATAGAATAACAAATTAGAAATATAAATTCACGCCCAAAAAGATAAGGAAACGGAATTAGACTTTCTCCTTCCTTTACTACTCTTTCATTCCATGATAATGAAGTCAA
>NC_091579.1:31149180-31151680 GCF_042767895.1 Penaeus vannamei
TAATAATGGTAATACTGATAATAATAATTATAATGATAATGATGATACTGATGATCATAATAATGGCAACAACAGCAACAACAATAATAATAATAATAATTATCATTATTACTATCATCATTGCTATATGTTATTATTATTATTATTATCATAATTATTATTATTATTATTATTATTATTATTATTATTATTATTATTATTATTATTATTATCATTATTATTATTACTAGTAGTAGTAGTATCATTATTAGTATCATTATCATTATCATTATTATTATTGTTATTATTATTATTATTATTATTATTATTATTATTATTATTATTATTATTATTATTATCATCATCATCATCGTTATCATCATTACCTATATTACTAAAATTATTATTTTTATTATCCTTACAATGATGACAGTAATCATGATAATGATCATTATTGTAATTCTCATTTCAATCATAATTATTATCATTGTCATCATCATTATTATCTGTTATGATCATTTTCATTATCATTCTTATTATATTTCTATCATTATCCCCATTGCCAATCATTATTATTGTTGTTATTATCATTATTATCACTATTATTATAATTATCATCATAATTGTTATCATTATTATTATCACTATTAATATTATTATTATTTATTATTATTATCATTATCTTCATTATCAATATTATCATTATCACCATTGTTTTTTCCATTATGATTGCTATTTACATCTCACATGCCTCTAATTTTGTTGTTGTTGTTACAAACGTTTGAATTATTTTCTAAGTTTAGATTCGGTCATATTTGTATCATTCAAATATGTTTAAAATTATTTGTGTTTATTTGATCAGCGACTAATATTCTCCCTTTTCATTTATATTAAGCTTGACTGCGAACTTCAAATCTATTTATTTTCTGAGTCTCGCGTGCTTTATTTCTATTAATAATAACTCTCTGTGTATCCCTTTCTCTCTCCCTTCTTCCCTCCCCTCGCGCTCTCTCTCTCTGTCTCTCTCCCTTCCCTCTCTCTCTCTCTTTCTCTCTCTTCCCCCCTCCTCTTCTCTCTCAATGTCCCTATGTCCCTCTCTCCCTCCTTCCTTCCCCTACCCCCCCCCCTCCTCTCTCATTCTCTCTGTCTCTCTCCCTCCCTTCCTCTGCTCCCCTCCCTCTCTCTCTCTTATAACTCTTTTCGTCGTCCTTTACCCAAGGAACAAGAAAAACGTCCAATATATTTTTTTTTTGTTAATTTCACGGAGCGGAGAGACCTATGCTACTTCTTATAGTCTGCGCGAATATTAAATGATTTGTGAATAAAATCGAGTGCGCATAGTTTTGTGTTGAAGTTATTTTGATGAGTAAAGAATGGCACACACACAGACATAGACACACGTACACATGGAAAGACAAACACACACACAGACGCACACACAAACACAGACGCACACAGACACACACACACACATACACACATTTTGTCGACTGATATGTTGGTAAAATAACTGATCGTCGTTGTGTATTAATTTGAGGTAAGTCTTCAAGGCACTGTTGTCGCTGTGACCTCGAACTTCCGGCACTGTGCATTCCTGACGTGCCTGTCTCAGCTGGAACTCACACATGTCATTTCCTCTCCTGACTTGGCAAGATCTAGAGGCCTGGGTGACTTAGAAATGCATTCTCGCACTCCTGTTCGCTGACGGTTGAGGTAACTGCTAAATTTACGCTTAAGGGTGTTCCACATGACCCAGGAAGACGTGATATCAGATGAAAATTGGTGGTATTGATCAGGAAGACGTGATATAAGTGAGGTGAAAATTGGCGGTAAGTTAGGTGAAAATTGGCGGTATTGATCAGGAAGACATGATGTAAGTTAGGTGAAAATTGGCGGTAAGTTAGGTGAAAATTGGCGGTATTGATCAGGAAGACGTGATGTAAGTTAGGTGAAAATTGGCGGTATTGATAGGAATTATGTATTTCCCGCGAAGAATGTTATTTGTTTGATGTTTTACGCTTCTCCAAAAATTAGACAATACATTTTTTGTTTGTTAGTAGTAGTAAGACAAAACACCTGCTAGTGCTTATATTTTGAATAATATTTGCTGTTTGATATATTATTATTTCCCTTGTCTTAAATATGACAGTTTAGTGTAGATGTAATATAAAAAATATGTGATTAGAGCATGGGATAACGTGTAGATAGAGAATGATACCATATTTGTAAAACACCCATTAAGTGTTTTTTTTTTATCACCCTTGTAGGTTTATTTATATTGAATACCTCTTGCCAATTATCGCAATAAATTTCACATCAGATTTCACAAAATTGTACACTTGAGGTTCCTAAAATGATTATTTTGTTTTGTTTTGCGAGCATAGAAAACGTTGACCAGCAGGGACTCACACTCTTATACCTGAATGCACCAGTGTTACCACATCAAGTTCCATTCCAATGACCTTAGGCTGGCCGCGATTCGATGCAGTCAGCTGTTAGGCGGATCTTATAAGACTCTCTC
>NC_091579.1:31154180-31159180 GCF_042767895.1 Penaeus vannamei
TTTTTTGCACTTTGTGGATAATGGGAAATCTAGCGAATAACTGTGTCATTTTGCACATTTTTTTGGCACTTTGTGGATAATGGGAAATCTAGCGAATAACTGTGTCATTTTGCACATTTTTTTGGCACTTTGTGGATAATGAGAAATCTAGCGAATAACTGTGTCATTTTGCACATTTTTTTGTCACTTTGTGGATAATGAGAAATCTAACGAATAACTGTGTCATTTTGCACATTTTTTTGCACTTTGTGGATAATGGGAAATCTAGCGAATAACTGTGTCATTTTGCACATTTTTTTGGCACTTTGTGGAGAATGGGAAATCTAGCGAATAACTGTGTCATTTTGCACATTTTTTTGGCACTTTGTGGATAATGAGAAATCTAGCGAATAACTGTGTCATTTTGCACATTTTTTTGGCACTTTGTGGAGAATGGGAAATCTAGCGAATAACTGTGTCATTTTGCACATTTTTTGGCACTTTGTGGATAATGAGAAATCTAGCGAATAACTGTGTCGTTTTGCACATTTTTTTGGCACTCTGTGGATAATGAGAAATCTAATGAATAACTGTGTCGTTTTGCACATTTTTTTGGCACTCTGTGGATAATGAGAAATCTAATGAATAACTGTGTCATTTTGCACATTTTTTTTGGCACTTTGTGGATAATGAGAAATCTAGCGAATAACTGTGTCGTTTTGCACATTTTTTGGCACTTTGTGGATAATGAGAAATCTAGCGAATAACTGTGTCATTTTGCACATTTTTTTGGCACTCTGTGGATAATGAGAAATCTAACGAATAACTGTGTCATTTTGCACATTTTTTTTGGCACTTTGTGGAGAATGAGAAATCTAGCGAATAACTGTGTCATTTTGCACTTGACATGTTTTGCAACTTATTTACGGGAACGTTTTCGAAACCTCCTTCATTTGTTTCTGAGTGACGATCTTCCCCCTTCTCTTCCTTCCTTTCTTTCTCAATTCCTCTCTTTCTCTTCCCCAGCCCCTTACTCCCTTCTCTTTCTTCCTTTCTTTCTCAATTCCTCTCTTTCTCTTCCCCTGCCCCTCCTCCCTTCGCTTCCTTCGTCTTCCCCTTCGTCTTGATTCACCCCCCCCTTTCTATCCTCTTCCTCTGTTCCTTCTTCGTTGTTTTTTTCCCCTTTTTCTTCTTTTTTTTCCCTCAGTGCATGAGAATAAAGATGGAGAAAGTTCTGCATTTTTCCCCTTGGTTCTTAGTAGCGAAACCTTCTTGATGGAGCCTCTATATGACATACAAACTGTGTGTGTGTGTGGCGTTTGTGTGTGTGTGGCGTTTGTTTGTTTGTTTGTTTGTGTGTGTGTGTGTGTGTGTGTGTGTGTGTGTGTGGCGTTTGCTTATGTGTGTGTGTGTGTGTGTGTGGGTGGCGCTTGTTTGTTTGTGTGTGTGTGTGTGTGTGTGGCGTTTATTTGTTTGTGTGTGTGTGTGTGGCTTTTGTTTGTTTGTGTGTGTGTGTGTGTGGAGTTTGTTTGTTTGTTTGTGTGTGTGTGGTGTTTGTTTGTGTGTGTGTGTGTGGCGTTTATTTGTTTGTGTGTGTGTGGCGTTTGTGTGTATGTGGCGTTTATTTGTATGTGTGTGTGTGTGTGTGTATGTGGCATTTGTTTGTGTGTGTGTGTGGCGTTTATTTGTTTGTGTGTGTGTGGCGTTTGTGCGTGTGTGTGTATGTGTGGCGTTTGTGTGTGTATGTGCGTATGTGTGTGTGTGTGTGTATGTGGCATTTGTTTGTTTACGTGTATGTGTGTGTGTGTGTGGCGTTTATTTTTATGTGTGTATGTGGCATTTGTTTGTTTGCGTGTATGTGTGTGTGCGTGTGGCGTTTATTTGTTTGTTTGTGTGTATGTGGCATTTGTTTGTTTACGTGTATGTGTGTATGTGTGTATGTGTGCGCGTTCATGATCTTATGGGCTAAAGCAATAAAGAATTCTCACAAGACAAGCGGATGCGAGAGCGAAGGATCAGCGAAGGACTCTTCACGAAGGGAGTGAGCGACCGGCTGTCCTTCGGTCGACTGGGAACGAATCCGTCGTGGCTGATGCTCCCTCCGCACTTTCCTGCATCCGGAGAGTCACCACAACTCACCCCAATCACTTAAGGTGCTGATACACTAGCACTTTTTTTTCCATTTTTTTTGGACAATTTTCTGAAAAATTTCTCCATTTTTGAGCGAATTGTCGATTCTCACTTTTTCCGTCAATTTTTTTTTTGACAATTTTCTGAAAAATTTCTCCATTTTTGAGCGAATTGTCGATTTTTCCAGTCAGACGATAATGATCGTTTCCGTTCCGTGTCCCACTAGCACTTTTTTTCCGTCAATTTTTTGACAATCTCATTTAACATAAATACAAACATTCTCGAATATAGCTCTTGATTTGACTTTGCTTGGCTGAAAAAAAAAAGTTGACGGAAAGGTTTTCATTCCGTCAACTTTTTTTTCAGCCAAGCAAAGTCAAATCAAGAGCTATATTCGAGAATGTTTGTATTTATGTTAAATGACGGAAAAAAGTGCCAGTGTGACACGGACTTTAGCTGGCTGCAGAGTGCCAGTCTGAGAGCGCTTGGCTGCAGAGTGCCAGTCTGAGAGCGCTTTGGCTGCAGAGTGCCAGTCCGAGAGCGCTTCCGTCACCAAGTCGATTTCCTTCGCAATAACATCTTGACTCACGGTGGAATGTTTCCTGTGTGTCTGGGCGTCGTGGATCCCTATTTACCAATCGCAAAGGCTGTCGGGATGTCGGATGATCCGGGTTGTAGCGAAGAGTGTGTGGCGAGTGTGTGTCTGTCTGTCTGTCTGTAGTCTGCTGCACAGTTTCCTTAATTAGGGCTGCTGCTGCTGCTGCGGGGGTGGGGGGGTGGGGATGGGGCTCTCACGAATGGGGGGGGGGGGGAGGGGAAGGGGAGATCCGCGCTGCCGAAGGAATCCGATTCTGAGGAGGATCCGGTATCCCGCGGCCGAGGATCCCTTCCAATAAGGGGAAAATAGCTCGTGTTAATTACCCGAAGGAGCGCACCGGAAGACCCCTGGTTAGCCCCCTGGGATCCGGGGTGCGGGGGGGGGGATGAGGGGGAGGACCACAAACACGTCTGATCACCAGCGGCTTGAATCGTATGTATGATTGTGTGTATATATATATATATATATATATATATATATATATATATATATATATATATATATATATATATATATACACACATATATACACGTGTGTGTGTGTGTGCATATATAGGTATAAACACACACACACACACACACACACACACACACACACACACACACACACACATATATATATATATATATATATATATATATATATATATATATATATACACAAACATATACACGTGTATGTGTGTGTATGTATATATATAAGCATATATACATACACACACACACACACACACACACACACACATATACATATATATACACACACATATACATATATATACACACACATATACATCTATATACACACACACATATATACATATGCATATACACCCAAGTATGTACCTATACATGCACATGTGAACAGATTTAGCCCCGGCCTCCTCCTCCTCCTCCTCCTCCTCCTCCTCCTCCGTCCCAGCTCCCCTCGACCCAAGGCCCCTCCCCCCCCCCGCCAATCCTTTTGATTCGTGGTTCTAATCACATTAATTGAGACTGAAATGACCACGGTGTACCCAAGGTCTATCCCCTTTTCCTCTTTTTCTCTTTCTTCTTCTTCTCCTTATCTTTCTTCTTCTTCTTCCCCCTTTTCCTCTTCTTTTCTCTCCCTCGATGTCTTTCTCTCTGTCTCTCTTTGTCCCTCGACGTTTTTTTTTTCTCTCTCTCTCTCTCCCTCGATGTCTTTCTCTCTCTCTCTCTCTGTCCCTAGATGGTTTTCTCTCTCTCTCTCTCTCTCTCTCTCTCTCTCTCTCTCTCTCTCTCTCTCTCTCTCTCTCTCTCTCTCTCTCTGTCCCTCGATGGTTTTCTCTCTCTCTCTCTCTCTCTCTTTCTCTCCCTCTATGTCTTTCTCTCTCTTTCTCTCTGTCCCTCGATGGTTTTCTCTCTCTCTCTCTCTCTCTGTCCCTCGATGGTTTTCTCTCTCTCTCTCTCTCTCTCTGTCCCTCGATGGTTCTCTCTCTCTCTCTCTCTCTCTCTGTCCCTCGATGGTTTCTCTCTCTCTCTCTCTCTGTCCCTCGATGGTTTCTCTCTCTCTCTCTCTCTCTGTCTCGATGGTTCTCTCTCTCTCTCTCTCTCTCTCTGTCCCTCGATGGTTTTCTCTCTCTCTCTCTCTCTCTCTGTCCCTCGATGGTTTTCTCTCTCTCTCTCTCTCTCTCTCTCTCTCTCTCTCTCTCTCTCTCTCTCTCCCTCGATGTCTTTCTCTCTCTCTCTCTCTGTCCCTCGATGGTTTTCTCTCTCTCTCTCTCTCTCTCTCTCTCTCTCTCTCCCTCGATGTCTTTCTCTCTCTCTCTCTCCCTCGATGTCTGTCTCTCTCTCTCTCTCTCTCTCTCTCTCTCTCTCTCTCTCTCTCTCTCTCTCTCTCTCTCTCTCTCTCTCTCCCTCGATGTCTTTCTCTCTCTCTCTCTCTCCCCCTCTCTCTCTCTCTCTCTCTCTCTCTCTCTCTCTCTCTCTCTCTCTCTCTCTCTCTCTCTCTCTCTCCCTCGATGTCTTTCTCTCTCTCTATATCAGTACTCATAATAGACCTTGGGTGTACCAGAATCTTGAACAGACGACTCTGAGAAGTGGTATTTTCTTAGAATTTCTCAGAAACTCCAATGTCAAATTGATTATACCTGAGGATGACGGTGTATTTTCCCTGTGGTATAGATAATAATTATATTAACCCATAATTTCCATAATTGGAAGGCTGAAAAAATCATGTGGTCATGTTCAAGGCCTTGACAGGTAATTATATAGTCAATTTACATAAAAAACAGATGTAAGTGATTATATTTGAAATGACTACTTACAGACC